>NC_140412.1:271984144-272249144 GCF_965140295.1 Lepidochelys olivacea
CCCCCGCACCTCCGGGCCTGGCAGCGCAGACACCCCCCCCCCCGCACCTCCGGGCTTCGCACCTCAGAGCCCCCCCCCGCACCTCCGGGCCTGGCAGCTCAGAGCCCCCCCCCACACCTCCGGGCCTGGCAGCTCAGAGCCCCCCCACACCTCCGGGCTTCGCACCTCAGAGCCCCCACCCCGCACCTCCGGGCCTGGCAGCTCAGAGCCCCCCCCCGCACCTCCGGGCCTGGCAGCTCAGAGCCCCCCCACACCTCCGGGCTTCGCACCTCAGAGCCCCCCCGCACCTCCGGGCCTGGCAGCTCAGAGCCCCCCCCCCCGCTCCTCCGGGCCTGGCAGCTCAGACAGCCCCCCCCGCACCTCCGGGCCTGGCAGCGCAGACACCCCCCCCCCCCGCACCTCCGGGCCTGGCAGCGCAGAGCCCCCCCCCGCACCTCCGGGCTTCGCACCTCAGAGCTCCCCCGCACCTCCGGGCCTGGCACCTCAGAGCCCCCCCACACCTCCGGGCTTCGCACCTCAGAGACCCCCCGCACCTCCGGGCCTGGCAGCTCAGAGCCCCCCCCCCCCGCACCTCCGGGCCTGGCAGCTCAGACAGCCCCCCCCGCACCTCCGGGCCTGGCAGCGCAGACACCCCCCCCCACCTCCGGGCCTGGCAGCTCAGACCCCCCCCCCCGCACCTCCGGGCCTGGCAGCGCAGCCACACCCTCCCCCCCGCACCTCCGGGCCTGGAAGCTCAGACCCCCCCCCGCACCTCCGGGCCTGGCAGCTCAGAGCCCCCCCCCGCACCTCCAGGCCTGGCAGCTCAGAGCCCCCCCACACCTCCGGGCTTCGCACCTCAGAGCCCCCACCCCGCACCTCCGGGCCTGGCAGCTCAGAGCCCCCACCCCGCACCTCCGGGCCTGGCAGCTCAGAGCCCCCCCCGCACCTCCGGGCTTCGCACCTCAGAGCCCCCCCGCACCTCCGGGCCTGGCAGCTCAGAGCCCCCCCGGCACCTCCGGGCTTCGCACCTCAGAGCCCCCCCGCACCTCCGGGCCTGGCAGCTCAGAGCCCCCCCCCCCCCGCACCTCCGGGCTTCGCACCTCAGAGACACCCCGCACCTCCGGGCCTGGCAGCTCAGAGCCCCCCTCTCCCCCCGCACCTCCGGGCCTGGCAGCTCAGAGCCCCCCCACACCTCCGGGCCTGGCAGCTCAGAGACCCCCCGCACCTCCGGGCCTGGCAGCTCAGAGCCCCCCCCCCCGCACCTCCGGGCCTGGCAGCTCAGACAGCCCCCCCCGCACCTCCGGGCCTGGCAGCGCAGACACCCCCCCCCACCTCCGGGCCTGGCAGCTCAGACCCCCCCCCCCGCACCTCCGGGCCTGGCAGCGCAGCCACACCCTCCCCCCCGCACCTCCGGGCCTGGAAGCTCAGACCCCCCCCCCGCACCTCCGGGCCTGGCAGCTCAGAGCCCCCCCCCGCACCTCCGGGCCTGGCAGCTCAGAGCCCCCCCACACCTCCGGGCTTCGCACCTCAGAGCCCCCACCCCGCACCTCCGGGCCTGGCAGCTCAGAGCCCCCACCCCGCACCTCCGGGCCTGGCAGCTCAGAGCCCCCCCCGCACCTCCGGGCTTCGCACCTCAGAGCCCCCCCGCACCTCCGGGCCTGGCAGCTCAGAGCCCCCCCGGCACCTCCGGGCTTCGCACCTCAGAGCCCCCCCGCACCTCCGGGCCTGGCAGCTGAGAGCCCCACCCCCGCACCTCCGGGCTTCGCACCTCAGAGACACCCCGCACCTCCGGGCCTGGCAGCTCAGAGCCCCCCTCTCCCCCCGCACCTCCGGGCCTGGCAGCTCAGAGCCCCCCCACACCTCCGGGCCTGGCAGCTCAGAGCCCCCCCCCCGCACCTCCGGGCTTCGCACCTCAGAGACCCCCCGCACCTCCGGGCCTGGCAGCTCAGAGCCCCCCCCCCCCGCACCTCCGGGCTTCGCACCTCAGAGCCCCCCCGCACCTCCGGGCCTGGCAGCTCAGAGCCCCCCCACACCTCCGGGCCTGGCAGCTCAGAGCCCCCCCCGCACCTCCGGACTTCGCACCTCAGAGCCCCCCCCCCGCACCTCCGGGCCTGGCAGCTCAGAGCCCCCCCCCCGCACCTCCGGGCTTCGCACCTCAGAGCCCCCCCCGCACCTCCGGGCCTGGCAGCTCAGAGCCCCCCCCGCACCTCCGGGCCTGGCAGCTCAGAGCCCCCCCACACCTCCGGGCTTCGCACCTCAGAGCCCTCCCACACCTCCGGGCTTCGCACCTCAGAGCCCCCCCGCACCTCCGGGCCTGGCAGCTCAGAGCCCCCCCCGCACCTCCGGGCTTCGCACCTCAGAGCCCCCCCGCACCTCCGGGCCTGGCAGCGCAGACACCCCCCCCCCGCACCTCCGGGCCTGGCAGCTCAGAGCCCCCCCCCCGCACCTCCGGGCCTGGCAGCTCAGAGCCCCCCCCCGCACCTCCGGGCTTCGCACCTCAGAGCCCCCCCGCACCTCCGGGCCTGGCAGCTTAGAGCCCCCCCCCGCACCTCCGGGCCTGGCAGCTCAGAGCCCCCCCACACCTCCGGGCTTCGCACCTCAGAGCCCCCACCCCGCACCTCCGGGCCTGGCAGCTCAGAGCCCCCACCCCGCACCTCCGGGCCTGGCAGCTCAGAGCCCCCCCCGCACCTCCGGGCTTCGCACCTCAGAGCCCCCCCGCACCTCCGGGCCTGGCAGCTCAGAGCCCCCCCACACCTCCGGGCTTCGCACCTCAGAGCCCCCCCGCACCTCCGGGCCTGGCAGCGCAGAGCCCCCCCGCACCTCCGGGCCTGGCAGCTCAGAGCCCCCCCCCCCGCACCTCCGGGCTTCGCACCTCAGAGACCCCCCGCACCTCCGGGCCTGGCAGCTCAGAGCCCCCCCCGCACCTCCGGGCTTCGCACCTCAGAGCCCCCCCGCACCTCCGGGCCTGGCAGCTCAGAGCCCCCCCCCGCACCTCCGGGCTTCGCACCTCAGAGCCCCCCCGCACCTCCGGGCTTCGCACCTCAGACAGCCCCCCCCGCACCTCCGGGCCTGGCAGCTCAGAGCCCCCGCCCGCAGCTCCGGGCCTGGCAGCTCAGACAGCCCCCCCCGCACCTCCGGGCCTGGCAGCTCAGAGCCCCCCCCCCGCACCTCCGGGCCTGGCAGCGCAGAGCCCCCCCGCACCTCCGGGCCTGGCAGCGCAGAGCCCCCCCGCACCTCCGGGCTTTGCACCTTAGAGCCCCCCCACACCTCCGGGCCTGGCACCTCAGAGCCCCCCCCGCACCTCCAGGCTTCGCACCTCAGAGCCCCCCCCGCACCTCCGGGCCTGGCAGCTCAGAGCCCCCCCCGCACCTCCGGGCCTGGCAGCTCACAGCCCCCCCACACCTCCGGGCCTGGCAGCTCAGAGCCCCCCCCCCCCCCGCACCTCCGGGCCTGGCAGCTCAGACAGCCCCCCCCGCACCTCCGGGCCTGGCAGCGCAGACACCCCCCCCCCCGCACCTCCGGGCTTCGCACCTCAGAGCCCCCCCACACCTCCGGGCCTGGCAGCTCAGAGCCCCCACCCCGCACCTCCGGGCCTGGCAGCTCAGAGCCCCCACCCCGCACCTCCGGGCCTGGCAGCTCAGAGCCCCCCCCGCACCTCCGGGCCTGGCAGCTCAGAGCCCCCCCACACCTCCGGGCCTGGCAGCGCAGAGCCCCCCCCCCGCACCTCCGGGCTTCGCACCTCAGAGCCCCCCCGCACCTCCGGGCCTGGCACCTCAGAGCCCCCCCACACCTCCGGGCTTCGCACCTCAGAGACCCCCCGCACCTCCGGGCCTGGCAGCTCAGAGCCCCCCCCCCCCGCACCTCCGGGCCTGGCAGCTCAGACAGCCCCCCCCGCACCTCCGGGCCTGGCAGCGCAGACACCCCCCCCCACCTCCGGGCCTGGCAGCTCAGACTCCCCCCCCCCGCACCTCCGGGCCTGGCAGCGCAGCCACACCCTCCCCCCCGCACCTCCGGGCCTGGCAGCTCAGACCCCCCCCCGCACCTCCGGGCCTGGCAGCGCAGAGCCCCCCCACACCTCCGGGCTTCGCACCTCAGAGACCCCCCGCACCTCCGGGCCTGGCAGCTCAGAGCCCCCCCCCGCACCTCCGGGCCTGGCAGCTCAGAGCCCCCCCCCGTACCTCCGGGCTTCGCACCTCAGAGCCCCCCCGCACCTCCGGGCCTGGCAGCTCAGACACCCCCCCCCCCCCCGCACCTCCGGGCTTCGCACCTCAGAGCCCCCCCGCACCTCCAGGCCTGGCAGCTCAGACACCCCCCCTCCCCACACACACACACACCTCTAGGCCTGGGAGCGCAGAGCACCCGGCACCTCCGGGCTTTGTACCCTGAGAGCCTCCCCGGCACCTCTGGCCTTCACACCCTGGCAGTTCAGAGTAGGGTGACCAGATGTCCCAATATTTAGTTGTTTGTCCCGCGTCCTGACCGATGTACGATCGGGATGCCATTTGTCCCGATATTTTGCTTCGGTGGCACTCTGGCTTTTTTTTTTTTTTTTTGCTTGGGTCAGAAAAAAACCTGGAGCCGGGCCTGGTGGGAGGTGAGCCTGTGGCTGCCCCCCATGTGTCCCGATATTTTGTTCTTGTCATCTGGTCACCCTAGTTCAGAGCACCATCTCCTCCGGCCTTGGCAGTTCAGAGCCCCAAGACGTCCGGGCTTGTCATGTCAGTTATGAAAGTAAAAAAATTCTTGAGTTCTGGCACTTCTTTCATTAGTAATTAAGCACTGGTTTCCCCCACCCCCTCAGCAATGTGTCCCATGAACGTGAAACTGATCATTCCTGAATGGTGGTGGGTGTCACTGCAATGCCTTGGGAGAGGGGAAACAGGAGCCCAGAATGGGGTCACAGGATGTGGAGGGTACCACATGCCCAGGACTGGGTCATATGGGGCAGCAGATTGACACCTCTTGGGTGAGGTACAAGTCTGTATTTGCTTCTTGTCATTGTTTTATTGTTATTATTTCCTTTAGCTTAGTGCAGAGGTGGCCAACCTGTGGCTCCTGAGCTGCATGCGGCTCTTCATAAGTTAATATGCAGCTCCTTGCATAGGCGCTGACTCTGGGGCTGCAGTTATCGATGCTAATTTTCCAATGTGCTGGGGAGTGCTCAGTGCTCAACCCCCTGCTCTGCCCCAGCTCCTGCCCCCACTCCGCCCCTTCCCCCTGCCGTGCCCTTGCTCTCCTCCCCTCCCCACCAGAGCCTCCAGCCCCCTGATCACGGTGGTCAGGAGACATGGAGAGGGATGTGGTGATCCCAGGGGGCGGGAGGCACTGGGAGCAGGAGGGGGAGCTGATGGGGTGCTGCTGATGTATTACTGGGGCTCTTTGGCAATGTACATTGGTAAATTCTGGCTCCTTCTCAGGCTCACATTGGCCACCCCTGGCCTAGTGCCTACCCGCCCTAGTCATGGACCCAGACCCCCTCAGTGCCAGGTGCTGTACAACCATAAAACAAAAGGAACCTGCCCCAAGAGGCTTACAGTAAAAACCTGGAGATGGGACTGGCGTCCTCCCTTGGGAGAGCCGGGCACTAGGGTCAGGGGAGGAAGAAACCGGGGCTGGCAAATTGCAAGTGGGCATTTCCCGGCTGAGCGGAGGTGTGTCAGGAGCCCGTTCCCACCAAACACTTCTTGTCTTTTGGGAGGCTTCCTGGGGGGCCGCGAGGCTCCATCGGCCCGCGCCGCCGCCGCCGCCGGCAGTGGCTGGCCCGCCCGCGACGAGCGGACTCGGGATTCCGGCCCGGGACACACCGCGCGGCGGAATCAGGCCCGCGGGCCCCCGGTGCCGACGCGAGCCGCCCCGGCCGCTACAGGGCAAGGGCCGCTGCGGGAGGCAGCGACGGGAGCTTTTGCAGCCGGTCCCGCGGGAGAAGCCGCCTCAGCCCCGGAGCTCGGAGGCCGGACCGCGGGGCGGGGCGGGGCGGGACGGCACGGCTCGCTTCACCCCTGGCTGCGCCCACGGCCGCGCCTTCCCCCCTCCGGCCGGGCGGCCGGCGCGCTGGGCCGGCGCAAGGGCCCGGCCGGGGCGCGGCGCGGCAGGACCCGGGGCGGGGCCCCGGCGCGGGGGCGGGGCCGAGGGCCGGCGGGGCGTGGCTGCAAAGCGCAGGGAGCGGCGGCGGCGGCTCTGGGCGTGAGGCCTGCGCACGCGCACTGAACCATAGAGTCGGCGGGGTCTGGCGGAGAGAGCGACGCGGGAGGGACCATCGAGAGGGGAAGAGGAGGGAGCGGGGCTGGCGGGAGGCGGCTGAGCTGGCGGCTGTCGGACGCGAGCGATGCCAGCCTGACCCGGCGCCCCGAGCTGCTGCGCGCCCCCGGCTCCTCCTGCCTGGCCGGGAGCCGAGCCTGGCCCGGGCCCGGGCCCCTGCGGCGGGAGCGTCCGGCAGGTAGCGGGGAGCGGCCCCAGCAGGGCGATGCCTGGGCAGGCGGGGGGCCAGGCGCTGTGCTGGGGCCTCGCTCCCCTCCCTCAGCTGGAGCAGGGCTGCCCCCGGAGCCCGGGAGCCCGGGGCTCGCCAGCCGCCCCTTCCCCCCCCGGGGCAGAACCGGGGGCGTTTCTCTGGGACCTTCCCTTGCGCGGGCCCGGGCTGGACCGCCCAGGCCTCCCCGGACACGTTTTCTCCTCGCAGGGCGCCTTGCCGGTGGGATTCAGCCCTGCCTTGGAGGAGCTCTAGGGAAAAGAGGAGAACTCTTTCTCCAGGCCCTAGTCCACCTGTTCCCGCTCTGCTGAAGCTACCAGCTAAGGTCTGGGTGCTGAGTTATGTTGAGCATATTTGTCCAGTAAGCGTGGCACTGGAACACAGGCTTTAGGGGTGGAAAGCCCAGTATCCTCACCCAGCCAGTCTGCCCAGCCTGGGGCTGCACTGGAACTTGTACTTTAAGGGGAAAATCCCCCGTCACCCATGTCCCTCCACTACCTCTGCTGAGGGCCTCATCCTTTCCCATGCAGGAAGTGCTAGCCAGTCTCCCTGGCATTGTCTCAGAAGTGGAGCCTCTGACCTCTCTCTTAGCAGGGGGTGAATGGTAATCCCAGCTCTGGAGTTTAGGGTATCCTAACCTTAATCTGAGTCTGCACAGTTGTCACTGAGGCAGATTCAATCCTGCAGTTCTGGTTGTTCAGTTTCCCTCTCTCTAGGTAGCCTGGATGGGACCATCAAAAGTGCAGCAGCTTGGAACCAAGAAACAAGCAGGTGGGACAGGCTCTCATGCTGTTAGCCTGAGTCACCACTGAGACACTGTCCACCAGCTGCAAAGGGTCAGTGTTTCATGTTGCCAGATGTTATTCCAGGGGACCTGAGCATTGGTTTCTTTCTCCCTCTGCTCCTAAGGCTCCTGTACTTGGAAGTTCAGGAAACTTTCTGATTCCATCCCATGTGAGAAGTGTTTGTATCTTGAAGTCCCTGGAGCTGACTGGATTCACAGATCTCAGGGCTGGAGCACTGTCTGCCTCACCTGTCAAGGAGCTGGGAATGACTTTCCACATCCCCAGGCATGGACACTACCTGGGGCTCATTTAATTTTCTTTCCAACATGAGCCATATTGCCAAATTCTCTGAACTTTGTGGTTTATCCTCTGACACTGTTACACACTCATGACTGAGCTAGATCTGTGGCCTACTACTGCCTTTAAGTGAGACATCGTGCCTCTCATGCGTCTGGATCACTGTTTTCTAACTCTCTCAGGTTTTGGTGCATTTCTAGATCTCCCTTCGTCCAGATTTTTTGAGATTCTAGATACTTTCTTGTTGAAGATTCTGCGTATTGTTTCATGATAGCTCTGCCATGCGTCTGGCTACTCTCCTTGCCTTCCTGCGGCCTGCACTGCCACTCATCCTGGGTCTCTCCTTGGGATGCAGTCTAAGCCTGCTGCGCGTCTCCTGGATCCAGAGTGATGGGGAGGATACTTGCATGGACACAGGGGTAAATAATGGGCTGTTTGCAGGGAAAATGCAGCAGGACACTGTTCCTGGAGAAAGGTCAAGCCAGAATGATGAGGACTTCAAACCCAGGATTGTTCCCTACTACCGAGACCCCAATAAGCCTTACAAGAAAGTGCTCAGGTAAGAGACGCTCCTTTTGAGCAAGTCATTGTGAGGTGAAGGTGACCACCTGTGTCTAACATGGGGTCCCATCAGCTGTTACGGGCTAAACAGGGTCAGACTGGGTTAGTTGGTTGAAACTATAATTAAATATAGTATAATAAAATGGCTGGAAGATTATGATGTGACAAGGTATAACCAGCACAGTTTCTCCAAAGGAAAATTGTCTCCCACTAATGTATTAGAATTCTTTGAATGTGGAAAAGTGGCAGATAAAGGAGAAGCGGTTGACAACTTAGTTCAACTTTCAAAATGGCTTTGATAAGATAGGCTACTAAAGAAATTAAATAGTCCAGGGGTGAGAGGCAAAGTCTTCTTATGGATCCCTCAATCTTCTTGCTGCTGTTTCCCTGGACTGTTCCTTACTAAGCCTATAAGGAGGCCTGTCCCACAACCTGTCTGAGTTCACCCTTCTCCCAGGGCTAGGACTCTCAGTGCTCCCTCCTGGAATTCCCCAATAAATCCCAAAGTAAAAGTGTAAGCTTAAATCCCCTCCTACCCTTCTTAGGCTTGATCTTTTATTCTTCTCTTAGTCGTCAATTGAATGTCTGCCAGGGCTGTTTCCATTCTCTGATCCCAGAGAGCAACTGCAGAGTTCCTAACTCTCTCCCTGCAGTACCCTTCATCTTCTTATGCTTTATGGTGAAGCTGACTCGTCTACTGAGTATAACCATCACCTACTATATTCCCCATACATCCATGCCACTACGCTCTCTTACCCTGCTGAGTATCCTTAAAAAAATATAGTAGAGCTTTTTTAATGTTACCCCACTTTCCTAAAACACTCACTAAGCCCCTCCTACTAAATTCAGCTGTCACCCCTTCTGTCACAGACTTCCTCTATTTATACTGATTCCCACTTCTCTCAGTTAAGATTCATGAGTCATTGTGACTGGCCAACCCTGCAGGTGTGGCCAGGCACTTTTTAATTGAGCTCCCAAGCTCCAGTTTTAACCCTTTTCATTACAGTGTTGGGTAGACACCCCACCATAGAGATGAGCAGTAAAGTACCAAAATTTGCAGATGATGTTACTTTTATTAGTCAAGACCAGAGCAGACCATGAGAAACTTCACAGAGACTGTATCACACTAGATGAAGAGGCAACTTAATGGCAAAGTGAATTCAGTGTTGCTAACAGCAAAGCAGTACACATTGGAGGGGAGAAAAACCTACTCATACCTTACACAGTTCAAAATCAATTCAGGAAAGCAACCTGGTGTCATCATAGACAGCTGCATGGAGATCTCTGCTCAGTCTGCAGATGCAGTCAAAAAAAGCAAACAAGATGTTCGGTTACATCAGGAATGGAATGGAGAATAATAAAAAAAATTAATGCATTTCTATAAGTCAATGGCATGGCCTCATCTGGGTATTGTGTGCAGCACATTGTAGAATAGAGGGGGTTCAGGGAAGGAAGACAAGAATGATTAGGTGATGAAAAAAACTTTTCCTATGATGTGGCTGAAAAGATTGGGACTGTTACCTCAGGAAGGAGACAAGTGGGGACATGATTAAAGGATATAAAATAATGAAGGGTCTAAAGAGAGATCAGCAACTTCTGTTCTCCCTGTCTCAAAACACACACACAAAAAAAGGGGACATTCAATTAAATTAAAAGGTGGGAAAGTCAAAAATGATCAAAGGAAATACTTTTCACTCAGTGCCACAGGATGTTAATGAGGCCAAACTTCTTATAGTGCTAACATAAATTTTGGAAGAAATATTTAACCTCATGCTTCAGGGTTAAAACCAGTCAAACTACTAGTGATTAGAAGACTTCTTGCAGCTTCCTCTGATACCGGTGGTGCTGGCCATCCTTAGAGACAGGACAGTGGACCAGATGGACCTTGGGTCTGATCCAGTCTGGCAATTTCTATGTTCCTAGTACTTGGATAGGAAACAGAGGTTTCAGGGAGCAGTGTTGGGGGCTTGGTAGTGAGTGCACTCCCTGTTTAGTGAGTGCTGATCCTAATGCTATCGTATGGCACTCAGGGGTGCTATACTGCTGGGTGGGTAGATCCCTCAGGGTCAGTTTCCTCTCTGAGTTGGTGCTGCCAGACTGCTACCTTTCAAGTATGATATAAAAGCAAGATCTTGATCATCTGTGGTCATTAAAGATCCTGTGACACTTTTGCAGGAGTCAAGATGTAATCGCCAGGGAATCCAAGGATCTCTCATATATTTACATTTTGCCCCCTTGAACTTCCCCCCTACAATTTCTATTGAATGCAATAGTTAGCTTCACTTCTTGCCCTAAACTGTTGTTCAGGATTGCTGTGTGGCTGTTAAACCACTGCTGCATCCCAGCCCAGAGGGGGCAGTCTTTCATTAGTGGGTGATGCCATCTCTCTGTATAGTTGGATACAAGTGTTAGGATGCTAACTGGCTTTGATTTCTGTGAAGTAGGAAGATGCCTAAAAAATGTGAGATTGTTAGTAATGTGTACACACAGCTGAGCCCTAAGTCAGAGCTTTGAAAGGAATCTGATTACTCAAAACATCAAGGGGGTATGGGTGCCCCCTCTATCTCTGATGTGAATATAGGGATAGATCTGTTTCTTTCCCTTCTCCCAGCTGCTTGTGTTGTAACCATGGCTTTTCCCTGCAGGACTCGCTATATCCAGACAGAGCTGGGCTTCCATGAACGGCTCTTTGTGGCTGTGCTCACCTCCAAGGCAACCATGAACACACTGGCTGTGGCAGTGAACAAGACCGTGGCCCATCACTTCCCACACTTGCTATACTTTACAGGGTTGCGCAGTGCCAAGGTGCCGCATGGCATGGCATTGGTGTCACATGGGGACGAACGCCCCGTCTGGCTGATGTATGAGACCATGCGCTACATCCATCAGCACTTTGGGGGTGACTATGACTGGTTCTATGTCATGCAGGATGACACCTATGCCCAGGCCGAGCAGATCAAGGCCCTGGTGACACACCTAAGCATTAATCAGGATGTTTACCTAGGACGGGCTGAGGAGTTCATTGGGGGGGATGAACAGGCCCGCTATTGCCATGGTGGCTTTGGCTACTTGGTTTCCCGGAGCCTGCTGCTCAAGTTGCATCAGCATCTGGACAGCTGCCGTAATGAGATTCTCAGTGTGCGCCCGGATGAATGGCTGGGACGCTGCATCATCGACTTCCTGGGCATCAGTTGCATCTCCCAGCACCAGGTATTGTCCCTCCAGGATTTAGGGCACAGCCTCAACCCAATAGACTCCACACCCTCACAAGCCTGTGTCATAGGGTAAAGGGGTGAGTGCCCCCAAACCTATGCTGCGAAGTACTGGGAAGAAAGAAAGTGTGGGGTAGCAGCATGGAACAAGAGCTCAGCTTCACCCTCAGCACTTGGGAAGTGGAGCTAGACTGACATTTGAGAGAACAGATTTAGTCAGATTTCATCAATTTCACAGTTTTTCAAGGGGGTGGGAAGCAGCCTGGGATAGAAAGAAACAACAAGGAGATCTGAATTCTCCTATGATCTATGAAGTGAGGAGCAGAGAGTGAAACCCCCTCTCGTGCCCACATGTTTGTCTCTCTGGGTCTCACCCCCTTCAGAGTGAGTGGGTGGGGGAGGGAGGACCCAGTGTGAGTCCCAGGGTTCCTAACCAGTCTCCCTGAGTCTTATCCATTTCAGGGCCAGCATTACCGCTCCTATGAACTGGCCAAAAATGCAGACCTAGAGAAGGAGGAGGGTGAGGACTTCCAGGCGGCGCTCACTGTGCACCCTGTCTCTGAGGGGACCCTCATGTACCGACTGCACAAGCATTTCAGCAGGATCCAGCTGGACAGAGCCTACCAGGAGATCCAGCAACTCCAGGTATCTGGGTGGGGGAACACTGATGGGGAACCTAAGACAGAGATGGAGTGAGGTTAGACAGGATCTCTTTTTTTCAGGTCTGTGAGGGAACAGAGAATCTCTGACAGCCAGGCAGTGGCAGACTCCTCTATGGAAATAGCCCCTGCACAAGGAGGGTGTGGTATCAGAATCACTACTGTCCTGGACCACCAAGGATTCAGGAAGCTCTAGGTAGAGAGGAGGGATCAGGCCATTTGCCCCTCTGGGGTTGGAGAGGGGGGCAGAAAGAGGGACCAGACCACTTGCCTCTCCAGGAGAAGAGCATCTTCAGACACTGACTCACCAACCTAGTGAGGAGAGCTTTAAACTAGATTCAGAGGGGCAGTTGACAAAAGCCCACAAGTAGATATTAAAAAAAAAAAAAAAAGGTGACCTTAACAGAGGGCTAGCTGTTGGGAGCAGGGGATGAAAATTACAGTAGGGTCATAGGAACAACAAGAGGGAAAACAGTGAAGGAATCTGCTCAACATTATAGATGTCTATACACAAAAGCAAGGAGTATGGAGAATAAACAGGAAGAACTGGATGTAATAGTACACAAGCTAAGTTATGGCTTAATTAGCATCAGACTTGGTGGGATAAATCTCATGACTGGAATATTGGTATAGAGGGTATAGCTTGTTCAGGAAGGAAAGATGGGGCGAAAGAGAGGAAATGTTGCATTACACAGCGAGAATACATACACTTGTTTTGAGTCCACAAGGAGGTAAGAGGCAGATAAGTTGAAAGCTGCTGGGTTAAGATAAAAGGGAAAGAAAATAGGGGCAATGTCATGGTAGGGTTTGAGTTAGAAAAATCAAATGGAAGAATACAAAATAGGGAATAACTGACTAGGTGGTAGTATTGCTGAAAAGTATCTGAGGGTTATAGTGGATTATAAATTCAATATGAGCCAACAATGGGATGCAGTTGTGAAAAGGCTAATATTCTGGGGTGTAGTAATAGGAGTGTCATGTGTAACACATGGGAGATATTTGTCCCACTCTACTTGGCATTGGTGAGGCCTTGGCTGGAGTACTGTGCCCACTGTTGGGTGCCACACTTTAGGAAAGATGTGAACAAATTAGAGTCTAGAGAAGAGCGATAAAAAGGATAAAATATTTAGAAAACCTGAGGAAAGGTTAAAGTGGGCATGTTTACTCTTGAAAAAAGAAGACTAAGGGTGGGGGGACCTTATAACAGTCTTCAAATATGTTAAGGGTTGTTATAAAGAGCATGGGGATCAATTGTTCTCCATGTCCACTGAAGGTAGGACAAGAAGTAAAGGGCTTAATATCTGCAGCAAGGGAGATTTAGGTTAGATATTAGAAAAAATCTGATTATAAGGGTAGTTAAGCTCTGGAACAGGCTTCCAAGAAAGGTGGACGTATTTAAGAACAAGTTGGACAAATACCTGTCAGGGATGGTTTGGGGTATACTTCGTCCTGCCTCAGCGTGGGGACTGGACTAGGTGACTTCTCAAGGTCCTTTCCAGCCCTACACGTTTGATTCTATAAATAGCAGTGTACTTTCTTCACAGATGCAGATCAGGAATCTGACATCGCTGACACCAGCCCGCGAGGGGGGGCTGACATGGCCCATAGGCATCAATGCTCCCTTTGTCCCCAAATCCCGCTTTGAGGTGATTAGCTGGGACTACTTCACAGAGCAGCACCTCTTCTCCTGTCCCGATGGCTCCCCCAAATGTGAGCTGGCTGGAGCCAGCAAGGCCGATGTTAGTGACATCATTGAGGCAGCACTCCAGCATCTCAACAGCCGTTACCAGCCCCAGCTTCGTTTCTACAAGCAACAATTGCTGAATGGCTACCGGCGCTTTGACCCCACACGGGGCATGGAGTACATGCTGGATCTCTTGCTGGAGGCTGTAACCCAGAAGGGCCACAGCCATGTTCTGGCTAAGCGGGTGAGTCTAGTGCGGCCCCTCAGCAAGGTAGAGATCATCCCCATGCCCTATGTGACAGAGGCCACACGCGTGCAGCTGGTGCTGCCCCTGACCGTGCAGGAGGTGGACTTTGTCAGCAACTTCCTGGACACGTTTGCCATGAACACGCTGGACACACATGACAATGCCCTGCTAACCCTGCTCTTCATCTACCAGCCTTATGATGCTCAGCGGGTCAGCCAGCTGGATGTCTTTGCTGGGGTCAAAGCTATGGTGGGAGAGCTGGAAAAACGGTATGCAGAGGTGAAAATTCCCTGGATCAGCGTAAAAACTGAGGTGCCATCCCAGGTGAAGCTCATGGACATAGTGTCAAAGAAGCACCCTGTGGACACCCTCTTCTTCTTGGCCAGCGTTTGGACAGAGGTTAACACGGAGTTCCTGAATCGCTGCCGCATGAACACCATCAGCAACTGGCAGGTCTTCTTCCCAATGCACTTCCAGGAGTTCAACCCAGTGCTGATGTACCATGGCGAGCAGGCCTCCTCCTCCAGCACTGACTTCCTGAGGGATGGGCACTTTGACCGTCATGCCTTTGCTGAGGCTTGTTTCTACAACTCTGACTACATGGCAGCACGCACCAAGCTGGCAGCTGACATTTTGGACCGGGACGAAGTGCTGGAGAGCATGGAAGTATTTGATGTCTTCCTTCGCTACTCTGGCCTGCACCTGTTCCGGGCTGTGGAGCCAGGGCTGGTGCAGAAATATATGCTGAGGAGCTGCAACCCCCGGCTGAGCGAGGAACTGTATCACCGCTGTGTGCTCAGTAACCTGGAGGGGCTCTCCTCCCGCTCGCACCTGGCCATGGCCCTCTTTGAGCAGGAACAGGCCAATAGCACCTGAAGGACCAGAAGCTACTAGTGGTTCCCCAGCACCTTAACACTTGCACCTTCACCCTCCTTCCCAGCCCCAGTCCTGCCCTGGGAAAGATGGGTGTGTGAGGCCAAGGGGTGGGCAGGGCAATTGAAAAATTTGGTTTCATAGGAAAAGTAATTAAAGTTTCTTCCCATGCAAATTAACTTGGTTCCTCACAAATTATCACAAGTTTCTTCTCATATGGTACAGTGACACTCCCACAGAGTGGGTTGTGGGCGTGACGGGGAGGGAACTATAAGATTACTGCCAATCTACACTTAGCCACATAAAACTCACCCAAAGCGCTGTTGGGAGCAGGGGATGAAAATTACAGTAGGGTCATAGGAACAACTGGAAATAAGTTGTAAATAAGAGACCTGAATCAGAACAAGAATGCCTTGACTGCATATTAATGTATGCACTGTCCCCATTCTCTGACACACTTGGATTCCCTGATGTGTTCACTGCTGCAATCACACAAATACCTCTTGAACCCTGGCTTGTTAGTGGTGTACTATGTTTTCCTCTTGGGATTCCTATTCTTTCACTCCATTAAGATGCAGCTTCTCTAGACCAATGCTGAAAATTCACTTTAGAGCCCAGAGGGGGGAAAAAATTGCCAGCTGCCCTCACCATAGGGTGACCCTGTACTAAATCTGAATGTCAACTAATTTAAATTCAGTGTAGATGTAGCTGTCGGTCCCAGGATATTAGAGAGACAAGGGGGGTGAGATAATATCTTTTATTGGACCAACTTCAGGTGGTGAGGAAGACAAACTTTTGAGCCATACAGAGCTCTTCGTCAGGTGAAGAGGAACTCCATGTGGCTTGAAGTTTGTGTTTCTCACCAACAGAAGTTGGTCTAGTAAAAGATATTACCTCACCCAACTAAGTCAAATATCTTACAGAAGTCATGGACCTAGTGAGGGTGAGCTAACAGTTGCTTAGTCCCATTCAGATGTGTGTTTGTCAGGAGCCAGACATGGCTGGTGAACATGCATGGAAGGAGACGTAGTCCTGGGAGAGCATGCATAGGGGAGTTCAGGCAGCTAGAGTGTATTGACTTCGGGATGGGGGAGCCTGATCAAAGGTATATGGACAAGGGGCTAGAATATGAGTCTTACAGCGATTCAGTCTTTTAGAATGGCTGCCCTCCACCCCGCGGCAGCCCAATTCAGGCTGCATAAAGTGATGCATTAGCTGCTTTCTGCTGCTTCTTTTCTGTCCTATCTAGATTAGTATACTGTGCTTTTTACTATGGTGTCTGATGCCTTCTCTCTGAGGCTTCAGTTTTTAAGATGTACACAAGGGTATCCCAAGAGGAGACCTTAGTGAGACTGCAGCAACTCTTTTGGGCATTGAATCTGTATCTGTCTGCTACTCTTGCTCTCTGCCCCTTCTTCAGTTGGGAAGAACCTTTGCTGAGATGAGGGGGTATGCACTTGCCACTCTGCTCCTTCTCTAGAGCTGTTGAGAGCAACCCCCCTGTCACTCATCCAGTGGTGGTTATAGATGGTAACTCCTCATCCACTGTAAATGAGATGCCCATCTGGTGACACAAAATGCCCAGCTGCTGAGACTGTCAGCTAATACAGGAGCTTATGTGAGCTTCACAATACCCATGGAGACCTGTTAGAACAGAAGTTCTCAAACTTTTGTACTGGTGACCCTTTTCAGATAGCAAGCCTCTGAGTGAGACTCCCCCTTATAAATTAAAAACACTTTTAATATATTTAACACCATTATAAATGCTGGAGGCAAAGTGGGGTTTGGGGTGGAGGCTGACAGCTCGTGACCCCCAATGTAAGAACCTTGTGATCCCCTGAGGGGTCCTGACCTCCAGTTTGAGAACCCTTGTGTTAGAATATTATCCCTCAAATGCTACAGACCTTTGACTTGATTGTTAACCTTGCTAGCTAAGCTGTTCGTTAATCTGGGAAAGGAGCCGTCTGCAGGGATGATGCCCTGCTCCTTCAGATCACTGGGGGGGGTGACTGGTTCTTCTGCAGGATGTATGGGTGCCATGGCAACTCTGCTGCTGTGCACACTGTGCTCATGACATGGCACTACAGGGGTAGGATCACCCTATGGTGAAGGCAGCTGGCAATGCTTTTTCCTCTCTGGGCTCTAAAGTGAACATTCTGAACGGGGCTAGGGAAAACCGAAATATACTGAGCTAGGGAGGTGGTATACAGCCACCTAAGTTAGTTAGCTGTGTCACTGGCGGTGTATTTTTTTCACACCGCTGACTAGCATAGCTGTGCCAGTGTGAGGCACATAAGGCCATGTCTACACTACAAACTGGCCAACACAAGCTATGTGATTGTCGTGCAAGTGTGCAGGGCCACTAACCATCTGCTGTGCAGGACTGTGACTCAGCAATGTGCAGGACATGGATGGATTTGCAGCAATAGGTTTCTCAAACAGCAGTGGGGCATTAGTCTGCACACAAACCCCTATTTTCACAATTTAGTCTTAAATCAATTTTCACCTCTATTCTACTTCAGACAGAATTATTGGCACTTACAGTGTCTGGCCATACATTTATGGCAATAACAGACAAGACAGAATTGGTAAATGGGCCCAAGTTACCACATTCTGCGGCATTAGGAAGTACTTCCATCTTCCATGATACTTATCGCCTTCTCTGATCCCTTGATCTGGTCCTTCAGTCCCATTCTTTAGTTTCTGCTCTAGTGTATCTCCAGTTTGAGCCCATGTTCACTTAAGTTTTTTATACATAATCTTTATCCAATTGGGTTGCAGCATATCAGTCCTTTGGATTTTAGATAACCCGTACATTATGCCTGCTCAAGCTTCAATTACCCAATAGCTGGTAACATTTGTGGATGGCAATTAGATTGGCGGATTGGTAGATGAGGACAGGACAGTCACACACAGTGATCTGGACCACTTAGTAAACTGGGTCCATTCAAATAAAATGCAGGCCATACCTACAGAGTGGAGGATCGTTTCCTGGAAAGCAGTGACAGAACAGGATTTAGGGGCCACAGTGGACAAGCAACAGAACAGAAGATCCCAGTGTGATCCTGTGGCAAAAAATGGTAATGCAGTCCTTGAATGCATAAACAGGGAGTGATGAGTTGGAGCAAGGAGATGAGTTTACCTTTGTGTGCACTGTTAATGAGATCAATACTAGAATACTCCATACAGTTTTGGTATCCACATTTTTAGAATCATGTTGAAAAATTGAAGCAGCTGCAGAAAAGAACCGCAAAAATATGAGGGCTGGAGAACATGCCTTATACTGAGACACTTAGTGAGCTCAATCTGTTTAGTTTATCAAAAAGACAATTGAGAGGTGACTTGATTACAGTGTTCAAGTACCCCCACAGGGAGGAAAGACTGGGTGCTCTAGCAGAGAAAGGCAGAGCAAGGAACAGTGTCTGGAAACAAGCCAGACAAATTCAAATTAGAAATAAGGCATAATTTTTTAGCAGTGAGGGTGATTAACCATTGGAACTTGATCACATTTATAATGTGCAAATAGAATGAAGTCCAGACCAGTAATATACACACACACTTGGTGCTTTAATAGGACCAGTTTCACACAGCTGAAAAAATATGAGCCAAACCAGCAGGAAAGAAGAATTTAATCAGAAAAATGTAAATGATATTGGGAATCATTTAAGAATATCTTACTAGATGCCCAAAAAGCCACAATCGAGGGAAATGGCCATACTGGTTAAAACACTGACCTGGTTTAGAGGGGAAGTGAAGAAAACTATAAAATAGATAACAAATGGAAGAAAGGGAAAGTTGATAGTAATGAATATAAATCAGAAGTTAGGAATTGTAGTGAATTGACAAGGGAATCAAAGGACACAAGGAGAAATTTATGGCCAACAATGTTAAGGACAATAAGATATATATTAGGAATAAAAATAATCCTATGAAATTGGTCCAGTGCTAGATGAAAATGGTAGAATTATCAAAAATGCAGGAAAGCCTACATATTTCTGTTTCAGTACATATTTCTGTTCTGTATTTGGGGAAGAAAAAGTTGATTCAGTCTATTCATATGGTGATAACAATTTTCCATTCCTCTAGTATCTCTGGAGGATGTTAAACAGCAGCTACTAAAGGCAGACATTTTTCTAACAAGAAAAGGAGTGCTTGTGGCACCTTAGAAACTAACCAATTTATTTGAGCATAAGCGTTCGTGAGCTACAGCTCACTTCATCGGATGCATACAGTGGAAAGTGTAGAAGATCTTTTTATACACACAAAGCATGAAAAAATACCTCCCCCCACCCCACTCTCCTGCTGGTAATAGCTTACCTAAAGTGACCACTCTCCTAACAACGTGTATAATAATCAAGGTGGGCCATTTCCAGCACAAATCCAGGGTTTAACAAGAACGTCCGGGAAGGGGGGAGGGGGAGTAGGAAAAAACAAGGGGAAATAGGTTACCTTGCATAATGACTTAGCAGAGGCAGAGGGGCATTGCTGGCACATGATGGCATATATCACATTGGTGGATGTGCAGGTGAACGAGCCTCTGATAGTGTGGCTGATGTTATTACGCCAAGTGATGGTGTCCCCTGAATAGATATGTGGGCACAGTTGGCAACAGGCTTTGTTGCAAGGATAGGTTCCTGGGTTAGTGGTTCTGTTGTGTGGTATGTGGTTGCTGGTGAGTATTCGCTTCACATTGGGGGGCTGTCTGTAGGCAAGGACTGGCCTGTCTCCCAAGATTTGTGAGAGTGTTGGGTCATCCTTAAGGATAGGTTGTAGATCCTTAATAATGAGTTGGAGGGGTTTTAGCTGGGGGCTGAAGGTGACGGCTAGTGGCGTTCTGTTATTTTCTTTGTTAGGCCTGTCCTGTAGTGGGTGACTTCTGGGAACTCTTCTGGCTCTGTCAATCTGTTTCTTCACTTCCGCAGGTGGGTATTGTAGTTGTAAGAATGCTTGATAGAGATCTTGTAGGTGTATGTCTCCGTCTGAGGGGTTGGAGCAAATGCGGTTTTATCGCAGAGCTTGGCTGTAGACAATGGATTGTGTGATGTGGTGTGGATGAAAGCTGGAGGCATGTAGGTAGGAATAGCAGTCAGTAGGTTTCCGGTGGTGTTTATGTGACCATCGTTTATTAGCACTGTAGTGTCCAGAAAGTGGATCTCTTGTGTGGACTGGACCAGGCTGAGGTTGATGGTGGGATGGAAATTGTTGAAATCATGGTGGAATTCCTCAAGGGCTTCTTTTCCATGGGTCCAGATGATGAAGATGTCATCAATATAGCGCAAGTAGAGTAGGGGCGTTAGGGGACGAGAGCTGAGGAAGCGCTGTTCTAAGTCAGCCATAAAAATGTTGGCATACTGTGGGGCCATGCGGGTACCCATAGTAGTGCCGCTGATTTGAAGGTATACATTGTCCCCAAATGTAAAATAGTTATGGGTAAGTACAAAGTCACAAAGTTCAGCCACCAGGTTAGCCGTGACATTATCGGGGATAGTGTTCTTGACGGCTTGTAGTCCATCTTTGTGTGGAATGTTGGTGTAGAGGGCTTCTACATCCATAGTGGCCAGGATGGTGTTATTAGGAAGATCACCGATGGATTGTAATTTCCTCAGGAAGTCAGTGGTGTCTCGAAGGTAGCTGGGAGTGCTGGTAGCATAGGCCCTGAGGAGGGAGTCTACATAGCCAGACAATCCTGCTGTCAGGGTGCCAATGCCTGAGATGACGGGGCGCCCAGGATTTCCAGGTTTATGGATCTTGGGTAGTAGATAGAATATCCCAGGTCAGGGTTCCAGGGGTGTGTCTTTGCGGATTAGATCTTGTGCTTTTTCAGGGAGTTTCTTGAGCAAATGCTGTAGTTTCTTTTGGTAACTCTCAGTGGGATCAGAGGGTAATGGCTTGTGGAAAGTGGTGTTGGAGAGCTGCCGAACAGCCTCTTGTTCATATTCCGACCTATTCATGATGACAACAGCACCTCCTTTGTCAGCCTTTTTGATTATGATGTCAGAGTTGTTTCTGAGGCTGTGGATGGCATTGTGTTTTGCACGGCTGAGGTTATGGGGCAAGTGATGCTGCTTTTCCACGATTTCAGCCCGTGCACGTCGGCGGAAGCACTCTATGTAGAAGTCCAGTCTGCTGTTTCAACCTTCAGGAGGAGTCCACCTAGAATCCTTCTTTCTGTAGTGTTGGTAGGGAGGTCTCTGTGGATTAGTATGTTGTTCAGAGGTATGTTGGAAATATTCCTTGAGTCGGAGATGTCGAAAATAGGATTCTAGGTCACCACAGAACTGTATCATGCTCGTGGGGGTGGAGGGGCAGAAGGAGAGGCCCCGAGATAGGACAGCTGCTTCTGCTGGGCTGAGAGTATAGTTGGATAAACAACTCTGGTGGCTGAACTTTGTGACTTTGTCCTTACCCATAACTGTTTTACATTTGGGGACAATGTATACCTTCAGATCAGCGGCACTGCTATGGGTACCCGCATGACCCCACAGTATGCCAACATTTTTATGGCTGACTTAGAACAGCGCTTCCTCAGCTCTCGTCCCCTAACGCCCCTACTCTACTTGCGCTATATTGATGACATCTTCATCATCTGGACCCATGGAAAAGAAGCCCTTGAGGAATTCCACCATGATTTCAACAATTTCCATCCCACCATCAATCTCCGCCTGGTCCAGTCCACACAAGAGATCCACTTCCTGGACACTACAGTGCTAATAAACGATGGTCACATAAACACCACCCTATACCGGAAACCTACTGACCGCTATTCCTACCTACATGCCTCCAGCTTTCACCCTGACCACACCACACGATCCATCATCTACAGCCAAGCTCTGCGATACAACCGCATTTGCTCCAACCCCTCAGACAGAGACAAACACCTACAAGATCTCTATCAAGCATTTTTACATCTACAATACCCACCTGCGGAAGTGAAGAAACAGATTGATAGAGCCAGAAGAGTTCCCAGAAGTCACCTACTACAGGACAGGCCTAACAAAGAAAATAACAAAACGCCACTAGCCGTCACCTTCAGCCCCCAACTAAAACCTCTCCAACGCATTATTAAGGATTTACAACCTATCCTGAAGGACGACCCAACACTCTCACAAATCTTGGGAGACAGGCCAGTCCTTGCCTACAGACAGCCCCCCAATGTGAAGCAAATGCTCACCAGCAACCACATACCACACAACAGAACCACTAACCCAGGAACCTATCCTTGCAACAAAGCCCGTTGCCAACTGTGCCCACATATCTATTCAGGTGACACCATCACTGGGCCTAATAACATCAGCCACACTATCAGAGGCTCGTTCACCTGTACATCCACCAATGTGATATATGCCATCATGTGCCAGCAATGCCCCTCTGCCATGTACATTGGTCAAACTGGACAGTCTCTACGTAAAAGAATAAATGGACACAAATCAGATGTCAAGAATTATAACATTCATAAACCAGTCGGAGAACACTTCAATCTCTCTGGTCACGCGATTACAGACATGAAAGTTGCGATATTACAACAAAAAAACTTCAAATCCAGACTCCAGCGAGAAACTGTTGAATTGTAATTCATTTGCAAATTGGATACAATTAACTTAGGCTTGAATAGAGACTGCGAGTGGCTAAGTCATTATGCAAGGTAACCTATTTCCCCTTGTTTTTTTCTACTCCCCCCCCCCCACGTTCTTGTTAAACCCTGGATTTGTGCTGGAAATGGCCCACCTTGATTATCATACACATTGTTAGGAGAGTGGTCACTTTAGATAAGCTATTACCAGCAGGAGAGTGGGTTTGTATGCGTGTGGGGGGGGGTGAGAAAACCTGGATTTGTGCTGGAAATGGCCCAACTTGATTATCATACACATTGTAAGGAGAGTGATCACTTCAGATAAGCTATTACCAGCAGGAGAGTGGGGTGGGGGGAGGTATTTCTTCATGCTTTGGGTGTATAAAAAGATCTTCTACACTTTCCACGGTATGCATCCGATGAAGTGAGCTGTAGCTCACGAAAGCTTATGCTCAAATAAATTGGTTAGTCTCTAAGGTGCCACAAGTACTCCTTTTCTTTCTGTGAATACAGACTAACACGGCTGTTACTCTGAAACCTATTTTTATATCAGTAGCTCCAGATAACTTACATCTAAGAGTTTTAAAAGAGCTGGCTCAGGAGCTCACAGGACTGTTAATGTTGATTTTCAATAAATCTTGGAGTACTGGACAAGTTCCAGAAGACTGGAAGAAAGCTAATGTTTTGCCAATTTTAAAAAAGGGTAAACAGGATGACCTGGATAATTATAGCGTTGAGAAAGGAATAACATGATCCAATGATATGAAAATTCAGATGTGAAACATGGTATTAATTTTTAACTGTGAGAGTAATTAACCATTGGAACAATTTACCAAGGATCATAGAATGTCAGGGACCTCAGGAGGTCATCTAGTCCAACCCCCTGCTCAAAGCAGGGCCAATCCCCAATTTTTGCCCTAAATGGCCCCCTCAAGGATTGAACTCACAACCCTAGGTTTAGCAGGCCAATGCTCAAACCACTGAGCTATCTCTCCCACCCCACAATTGCTAACCATTTTAAAATCAAGATTGGATGTTTTTTTAGAAGATGCTCTAGAAATTATTTTGGGGATGTTCTATGGCTTGTGTTATACAGGGGTCAGACAAGATGATCACAATGGTCCCTTCAGGCTTTATATTCTTTCCCCCATTAATTACCACCCTCCACTGGGGATCAGAAGAGTCAGCCCATGAAAGTACAACGAGACATGTTCACAAATGCCTGGGGTGCAAGCTCATCCGGCAGTGTATCCTAAGCGGCAGAGGAGCTGGCTGTATACCACTTTCAGTCACATAGTTCACTTAATAAGGTTGAGCTGCAGGCTGCCTTCTTGGCTGGAAAGAGGACGGGTGAGCCCCTTGGTCCCAGACAAATGTTCTCAAGCCTTGGGCAGTACACCCACTTATGCAGTGTTTTCCTACATATACTACACCTCAGATCTTTGAGGTATAGCTACACAGCCCGTGGCAGTGAGCCTCCCAGCCCAGGTCAACAGAGTGTAGACAGCATTTTGAAGTTGTGGCTTGGTCTGGAGTTCGGACTCTGAACCCCACTGTCTTCTCTAGACTTCAGAGCCCAAGCCACAATGTCTTCACAGCTATTAATTGTGGACCCAAGTCTCTTGACCCAGGATGGGAGGCTTACTACCAGGCTGTGTAGACATACCCTAAGATCCCTCAGCGGGGGTCTTCTGGGGTTGGCTGCTCCCTCCAATTTGGGGCATCTACACTGATGCCCTTTCCAGGACCCATGCTTCGACCAATCCCTTATGGGAACATTCTCATAGAATTGCTTTAACCCGATCAGGTCATATAAACCTGCCATCGCACTGCTACCTCTTTTGTGGAGATATTCTCCCATCTGGGTGAACAGCTTCTATATATATCACATCCTATTTCTTTTGCACACCCTGAAAATTTTTCCTATAAGCCTCAAGTGTTACTTCAAACTTAAGCAAGAGAGTCTTTTTAACTGTTCATAGTCCTCTGTATCAACTCTGTCCATCTGCCTATACACCTCTTATCGTTTTGGGAGCCTGTCAGAAAGTCAAACAACGGAGCTGGTCTGCAGAACCAACCTTATTCAAATCACAAGCCTTTTAAAGGTTTCAGAGTAACAGCCGTGTTAGTCAGTATTCACAAAAAGAAAAGGAGTACTTGTGGAACCTTAGAGACTAACCAATTTATTTGAGCATAAGCTTTCATGAGCTACTACCCAAGATCCATAAACCTGGAAATCCTGGGCACCCCATCATCTCAGGCATTGGCACCCTGACAGCAGGATTGTCTGGCTATGTAGACTCCCTCCTCAGGCCCTACGTTACCAGCACTCCCAGCTACCTTTGAGACACCACTGACTTCCTGAGGAAATTACAATCCATCGGTGATCTTCCTGATAACACCATCCTGGCCACTATGGATGCAGAAGCCCTCTACACCAACATTCCACACAAAGATGAACTACAAGCCGTCAAGAACACTATCCCCGATAATGTCATGGCTAACCTGGTGGCTGAACTTTGTGACTTTGTCCTTACCCATAACTATTTTACATTTGGGGACAATGTTTACCTTCAAATCAGCAGCACTGCTATGGGTACCCGCATGGCCCCACAGTATGCCAACATTTTTATGGCTGACTTAGAACAGCGCTTCCTCAGCTCTCGTCCCCTAACGCCCCTACTCTACTTGCGCTATATTGATGACATCTTCATCATCTAGACCCATGGAAAAGATGCCCTTGAGGAATTCCACCATGATTTCAACAATTTCCATCCCACCATCAACCTCCGCCTGGTCCAGTCCACACAAGAGATCCACTTCCTGGACACTACAGTGCTAATAAATGATGGTCACATAAACACCACCCTATACCGGAAGCCTACTGACCGCTATTCCTACCTACATGCCTCCAGCTTTCACCCTGACCACACCATACGATCCATTGTCTACAGCCAAGCTCTGTGATACAACCGCATTTGCTCCAACCCCTCAGACAGAGACAAACACCTATAAGATCTCTATCAAGCATTCTTACAACTACAATACCCACCTGCGGAAGTGAAGAAACAGATTGATAGAGCCAGAAGAGTTCCCAGAAGTCACCTATTACAGGACAGGCCTAACAAAGAAAATAACAGAACGCCACTAGCCGTCACCTTCAGCCCCCAACTAAAACCCCTCCAACGCATTATCAAGGATCTACAACCTATCCTAAAGGATGACCCAACACTCTCACAAATCTTGGGAGACAGGCCAGTCCTTGCCTACAGACAGCCCCCCAACCTGAAGCGAATACTCACCAGCAACCACATACCACACAACAGAACCACTAACCCAGGAACCTATCCTTGCAACATAGCCCGTTGCCAACTGTGTCCACATATCTATTCAGGGGACACCACCACAGGGCCTAATAACATCAGCCACACTATCAGAGGCTCGTTCACCTGCACACCTACCAATGTGATATATGCCATCATGTGCCAGCAATGCCCCTCTGCCATGTACATTGGTCAAACTGGACAGTCTCTACGTAAAAGAATAAATGGACACAAATCAGATGTCAAGAATTATAACATTCATAAACCAGTCGGAGAACACTTCAATCTCTCTGGTCACTTGATTTCTGATCTCAAAGTGACTATCCTTCAACAAAAAAACTTCAAAAACAGACTCCAACGAGAGACTGCTGAATTGGAATTAATTTGCAAATTGGATACAGTTAACTTAGGTTACTTTTTATAATGAATCAACCATTCCCAGTCTCTATTCAAACCTATTTCCCCTTGTTTATTCCTCCCTCCGCCCCCCACCACCCCACCCCCGTTCCTCAGAAGTTCTTGTTAAACCCTGGATTTTTGCTGGAAATGGCCCACCTTGATTATCATACACATTGTAAGAAGAGTGATCACTTTAGATAAGCTATTACCAACAGGAGAGTGGGGGCGGGGGGGGACGGGACCTGGATTTGTGCTGGAAATGGCCCACCTTGATTATCATACACATTGTAAGGAGAGTGATCACTTTAGATAAGCTATTACCAGCAGGAGAGTGGGGTGAGGGGAGAGAAAACCTTTTGTAGTGATAAATACCCATTTATTCATGGTCTGTGAGTATAAAAACATCTTCTGTATTTTCCACAGTATGCATCCGATGAAGTGAGCTGTAGCTCATGAAAGCTTATGCTCAAATAAATTGGTTAGTCTCTAAGGTGCCACAAGTACTCCAAGCCTTTTAAAGTCACCTATATTCCTCCCTCTATCTCTTTAAATTGGGGAAACAATTTGATATCAAGGCTTCCTGCAGAATTGGCTTCCCTTGGTCTCACCCTCCTTATCCTTCTATGGGACCTTTTGCTCTTCTGCTTCTCTCCACGTGCAGTTTATACTGATGGTGCTTTTCATGGTTTTTCCACTCTTCCACCTGGTGTTTTCACTGCTCTTCCTTAGGTTTTTGATGGTTCCTGTGGTCAGCTCACTCCCTTTCACAGTTTGCTAATCTCTGTTGCTCCTGACTGTGGAATCCTTTTGTTGACTCTTACTTGAGACTGACATGGAGACAAGAGGAAAGAGACAACAAAAAGAGTCCACAGCAGCTGTGTGTAGTGCTGACTTGGGTAAGATGGACTATGTTTTTATCTTTGCTTATCTGTGCTAACCCAAGGATTTCCCATTGCTGCATTCCAGTTGACTAATAAACCCTGCTCTGTTTGCAAAAGGCTGTCTGGTGTCACGTCAAATACTTGCTGAGGTACATTGATCCCCAAAGACTGTAAAAATCTCTGAATATGAGTCTACCTCAGTTGGACTTGCTGGGTAGAGCACACAGTGTGAAACAGGAATGATGGAGCCCAGAGGCTCAGGGCTGGTCTACACTACAAAATTAAGTTGACTTAGTCGACATACAGGCACCACAGCAATTAAAGTGATGGTTCACGTCCACATTTGCTCCTTCTGTGGGTGGTGCGTGTCCTCACCAGGAGCACTTTCACCAACTGAGGTGGGGCATTGTGGGACGCTGAGAGCTGGAGCCCAGCAGCTCTGCATGAAGGTCACAGCTACCCCAGCACTGACAGCTCAAGCTGTCAGCTAGACGCAGGCTCACAACAGCCCCCTCCCTCCCATCCCAGTGCTGACAGCCCAAACTATCAGCTGGGCATGGGGCTCATTGCTCGCCCCCCAGTACTGACAGCCTGAGCTGTCAACCTGGCACGGGACTCACATCTGCCCCCCAACCCTTGCACTGACAGCCCAAGTTGTCAGCAGGGCATGGGCTCACAGTCCCCCCCCCCATTGATGCCGGGGCAGAAGGGAGGGCTAAAACTGTGGGTGCTGGAGCAGAAGGGAGGGCTCCAGCTGTCAGCCTCACTGGGGGCTGGCAGCCAACAGGCTGTGTAAGTAACACAGTGTCTACACAGATACTGTGTCGCCCGAACTACAGTGACATAAGTGCTATGTCTCTCGTGGAGGTGGAGTTATTATGTTGGTGTAGCAGGGGACAGGGTAACAGGGCAGAAGCTGCACTCTAGTGCAGCCACGGAATAATTAGGTCTAGTGTAGACACTGCACTGCACTCTATAATTAGGTCTAGTGCAGACACTGAATAATTAGGTCTATGTAAGCTGCCTTGTGTTGACCTAACTCTGTAGTGTAGACCAGGCCTCAGTCTTGGAGGCATTCAGGCCTCGTGGCCTACCCTTAAGGGAGAGTGGGGTCTGGCACACTGAGGGGGTTCCTCCAAAGAACTGTGTAAAAGCTGGGGGATAGCACAAATCCTGTATATCTGTGGCGTGGGTGGGGAGCAGTTGGTGCCTGCTTGGTGGTCAGGGAGGGAGGGATGGTGCAGCTGTGTTGTCAGAGCCTGGTCCCTGGCAGGGGTTTGTGTGTTGGCACCTGGACCGTGTCAGGGGAGACATGTTAGTGCCTGGTCTCTGGCAGGGGGCCAGGGAGTATGGGGAGAGGGGTGTTGATGCCAGTCCCTGGAGGGGAGAGGGACAGGGAGTGGCAAGGGTGTGGGTGGTGCCCAGTCCCTGGGGGACAGGGAGGAGATGTGAGGGAAGGAAGAGTTGTCAGGGCCTGGTCCCTGTGTGAGGCATGGAGGTGGGGGAGGGGTGTGAGTCCCCAGCCTCTGGCTAAGGGGGGCAGAGGGGATGTTGGGGGGCAGGGGGATGTCAGTGCTCGGTTGAAGGGGGCTCAGTGGGTGTGGTGGGGAGGAGTGTCAGTGCCCGGGTGAGGGGGGCAGGGCTAAGGGAGGGGTCTCCGTGCCCAGCTGAGGGGTCAGAGGCTGGGAGGGAAGGGGTGTCAATACCTGGCTGAGGGGGACAGGGCTGGGGGAGGGGAGGGGAGGGGAGGGATGTCAGTGCCCGGGTGAGGGGGGCAGGGGCTGAGGGAGGGGTGTCAGTGCCTGACCGAGGGGGGCAGGGCTGGGGAAGGGGAGGGGTGTCAGTACCGGGCTGAGGAGGAAGCGGGTGTGGAAGGGGGAGGGGTGCCAGTGCCCGGCCGAGGGGGGCGGGGCTGGGGGAGGGGGAGGGGTGCCAGTGCCCGGCCGAGGGGGGCGGGGCTGGGGGAGGGGGAGGGGTGTCAGTGCCCGGCCGAGGGGGCAGGGGTGTGGAAGAGGGAGGGGTGTCAGTGCTCCGCCGAGGGGGGCGGGGAGGGGTGTCAGTGCCCGGCCGAGGGGGGCAGAGCGGGGGAGGAGAGGGGAGGGGACGGGTGTCAGTGCCCGGCCGAGGGGGCTGAGGGAGGGGGAGGGGTGTCAGTGCCCGGCCGAGGGGGCTGGGGGAGGGGGAGGGGTGTCAGTGCCCGGCCGAGGGGGGCAGGGCGGGGGAGGGGTGTCAGTGCCCGGCCGAGGGGGGCAGGGCGGGGGAGGGGGAGGGGTGTCAGTGCCCGGTCGAGGGGGGCAGGGCGGGGGAGGGGATGGGTGTCAGTGCCCGGCCGAGGGGGCTGGGGGAGGGGGAGGTGGGGAGGGGTGTCAGTGCCCGGCCGAGGGGGGCAGGGCTGGGGGAGGGGATGGGTGTCAGTGCCCGGTCGAGGGGGGCAGGGCGGGGGAGGGGGAGGAGGGGAGGGGTGTCAGTGCCCGGCCGAGGGGGGCAGGGCTGGGGGAGGGGGAGGAGGGGAGGGGTGTCAGTGCCCGGCCGAGGGGGGCAGGGCTGGGGGAGGGGATGGGTGTCAGTGCCCGGCCGAGGGGGGCAGGGCTGGGGAGAGGACGGGAGGGGTGTCAGTGCCCGGCCGGGACGGGAGGTTCCCGCGCTCCCGCTCGGCTCCGTGGCGCGGGAGGCTCTTTACCCCGATCCCTGACGGCCGCACTTTGCAGACGCTCCCTGCCGCCCGCCGCTCCCCGCATCGCCGCGCAGGCGCCCGCAGGCCCCGGGAGCGGAGCCGCGGCCCCGGGAGCGGGAGAGTCCGGGACCGGCGGGGAGGAGCATGGACGTGAGGGTGAGTGGGAGGGGTCCCGCCGCCCCCGGCTCCTTCCCTTGCCCCCCCCCCAGCCTCTCCTTTGGGGGAGACCGACCCGCCCCCCAAGCCTCGGGCACTGCCCCCCGCTGCCCCCCTCTGGGGAGACCGGCCCCCCCAGTCCCGGGCACTGCCCCCCGCCGCGCCCCTCCAGGGAGATCCGCCCCCCCCCAGCCCCGGGCACTGCCCCCCGCCGCGCCCCCCCCGCGCCCCTTCGGGAGACCGGCCCCCCCAGTCCCGGGCACTGCCCCCCGCCGCGCCCCTCCAGGGAGATCCGCCAGCCCCGGGCACTGCCCCCCGCCGCCCCCCTCTGGGGAGACCGGCCCCCCCAGTCCCGGGCACTGCCCCCCGCCGCGCCCCCCCCGTGCCCCTTCGGGAGACCGGCCCCCCCAGCCCCGGGCACTGCCCCCCGCCGCGCCTCCCCCGCGCCCCTTCGGGAGACCGGCCCCCCCAGTCCCGGGCACTGCCCCCCGCCGCGCCCCTCCAGGGAGATCCGCCAGCCCCGGGCACTGCCCCCCGCCGCCCCCCTCTGGGGAGACCGGCCCCCCCAGTCCCGGGCACTGCCCCCCGCCGCGCCCCCCCCGCGCCCCTTCGGGAGACCGGCCCCCCAGCCCCGGGCACTGCCCCCCGCCGCGCCCCTCCGGGGAGATCCGCCCCCCCGGGCACTGCCCCCCGCCGCGCCCCTCCAGGGAGATCCGCCCCCCCCAGCCTCGGGCACTGCCCCCCGCCGCCCCCCTCCGGGGAGATCCGCCCCCCCCAGCCCCGGGCACTGCCCCCCGCCGCGCCCCTCTGGGGAGACCCGCCCCCCCCAGCCCCGGGCACTGCCCCCCGCCGCGCCCCTCTGGGGAGACCCGCCCCCCCCAGCCCCGGGCACTGCCCCCCGCCGCGCCCCTCTGGGGAGACCCGCCCCCCCCAGCCCCGGGCACTGCCCCCCGCCGCGCCCCTCCGGGGAGACCCGCCCCCCCCAGCCCCGGGCACTGCCCCCCGCCGCGCCCCTCCGGGGAGACCCGCCCCCCCCAGCCCCGGGCACTGCCCCCCGCCGCGCCCCTCCGGGGAGACCCGCCCCCCCCAGCCCCGGGCACTGCCCCCCGCCGCGCCCCTCCGGGGAGACCCGCCCCCCCCAGCCCCGGGCACTGCCCCCCGCCGCGCCCCTCCGGGGAGACCCGCCCCCCCCAGCCCCGGGCACTGCCCCCCGCCGCGCCCCTCCGGGGAGACCCGCCCCCCCCAGCCCCGGGCACTGCCCCCCGCCGCGCCCCTCCGGGGAGACCCGCCCCCCCCAGCCCCGGGCACTGCCCCCCGCCGCGCCCCTCCGGGGAGACCCGCCCCCCCAGCCCCGGGCACTGCCCCCCGCCGCGCCCCTCCGGGGAGACCCGCCCCCCCCAGCCCCGGGCACTGCCCCCCGCCGCGCCCCTCCGGGGAGACCCGCCCCCCCCAGCCCCGGGCACTGCCCCCCGCCGCGCCCCTCCGGGGAGACCCGCCCCCCCCAGCCCCGGGCACTGCCCCCCGCCGCGCCCCTCCGGGGAGACCCGCCCCCCCCAGCCCCGGGCACTGCCCCCCGCCGCGCCCCTCCGGGGAGACCCGCCCCCCCCAGCCCCGGGCACTGCCCCCCGCCGCGCCCCTCCGGGGAGACCCGCCCCCCCCAGCCCCGGGCACTGCCCCCCGCCGCGCCCCTCTGGGGAGACCCGCCCCCCCCAGCCCCGGGCACTGCCCCCTTCCTGTCCCCTGTCGGGGTGACCGACCTCCTGCCCCCCACTCCTGGGTACTGTCCCCTCTCTGCCCCCTGTCGGGGAGACCGACCTCCTGGCCCCCAGCCCTGCCTACTGCCCTCTTTCCCTGAGCCCGCTGGGGAAGTCCGACCCCCAACTCCTTCCCTTGCTCCCTGCTGGGGGAGACTGATCCCTCAACCCCTTCCTCTGGTAGGGGGAGACTGACCCCCACCACCCCTTCCTCTGCCCCCTGCCGAGGGAAACTGACCCTCCAGCCGATTCCCCTGTCAGGGAGACCACCCCAGCCCCTTCCCTTGTCCCCAGTCCTGGATACTGCCCACTCCCCGGCCCCCCACTGGGGGAGACCGACCACCCCCTCACCTCAGGCACTGTGTCCTACTTCCCTCAGGTGAGACCAGCTGCTACCTACTGGCTCCTCCTGGGACAAATGAACTGCCCCCTGCTAGGAAAGATTGACCTCGACCAGTCCCAATGCTTGCTCCCCTGGCGTTAGGAGAGATCCAGCACCACTTCCTCACAGCCCCAGCAGTGCCTCTGGGGGAGACCCCCATTTTTGTGATATATCTTCTCCTACATGGCACTGTTCCCTGCCCCTGAGACATACCCTGGGGGCTGGGTCTGCCTTTGCCTTGAGATAGCTTAATTCTCCTGCCCCTGCTCAGTCTGGCGGTGCTACTGCTCCCACCTGCCCTGGAAGAGAGACATGCCTGGTACTACCCCCACCTGCCCTGGGGTAGAGATACTCTTTTTCCCCATCCCCACCCCCTGCACTGCCCTCTATCCAGCACTGCCCCCGTTCCCTTGGGGAGAGACTCCCCGCTTGGAATTGCTCTCAGCTTGCACTGCCCTCTGGCCCTAGGAGACAGACCCCTCTCTAGCATTGCCTTAGGCTGGGCACTGCCCCCATCCCCTGGAGAGACCCCTAGCACTACCCTCAGTCCAGCACTGTACCTCTGCTGTGTGATACCCCTAGTTCTGCCCTTAGCCTGGCACTCACTCCTGCCTTCGGAAAGGGACTCTTAGCACTGCTTCCTGTTCTTTCAACCTTGGCACCCTCCTTGCCTAGCACGGCCCTTCGGTCTGCAGTTTGTTACTATATGCCTCCACCTTACAAGCCTTGCTCCCTGCCTGCCAGGCCTGGCACTTTCACTTGCTTCTGCCTTGGCATTGTTCACCTGGCCTTACATGGCGCTGCTTCAGTTCATGCCACTGTCCACTATGTGGTACTGCCCAGATCCTCCTAATTATTTCTGGATCTACTGCTGGGCACTGTTAACAAGTCCATCTGCCCACACTGTCCCATGTCCCCTGTCCGCTTTCCCCTGCTTGGCTCTGCCAAGCAGCTGCTTTGGCACATTGTGGCTCTGACCAGATATTGCTGCTCACTTATTCCAAAATGGCACCACACATTGCATGGTCCATACCTTGGTCTCTTGCACAGTCTGCCTTAGTGCTGCGCATTTTCTACCTGCCCATCTCCATTTCTGCCTGTTAGCCCATACCTTGTTTTGGCAGTGCTGGATCTGGACCCATGCCCTGCTCTTCAGCCCTGGCAGAGTTGGTTCTTTTGCCATGACAGAGCAGGCTGAACACCGCTGCTCTGCTCATCTGACTTAGTACTGCTACATGAACATCCTCTCCTCTCGGTCCATCTGCTCTTGGAACATCTGGATCGTCAGCGAGCACCCTGCTGGCCTCAACACAGCTGGGTATTAAACTACCCTCCCTGTACATCCCTATGAGCACAGCTGTGTTTTCCTCTCTCCACTTGCTGTGATACAGCCTCGCCTTACTTCCTGGCTTGCAGAGTTAGTGTGATGTGCCATCCCTCTTCCACAGGCATAGCTCGATTGTCACACTCTTCCCAAGGAGCAGCTGTATTGACATCCTCTTTTCCACAGACAGAGCTGGATCTGCATCCCCTTCCCCAGGAACGGCAGGATCTGCTCTGGACTTGCCCTGGCAGAGATGACTCTGCACCCACTTGTGTTGCCCATGTTGCCCATCAACAGCTCCATTCCAACCTACCTACCCCAGGATATTTGGATCTTACCCTACCCTCCTTACACATTTCTATTTACATCTCCTTACCTGCCTTAGCACAGCTAGTTCTGCACCTTCCATGTTCTGGTACAGCTGAGGTAACAGTGTCTCTGCTAAAACATTGTACTTTGCTGTCTGTCTTTTGTAGCCTTTTTTTATACACCAGCAAACTGACACTTACAGCTCCTGAACTAGTTCACTTTCCCCAAAATAGCCAGAGTCCAGATGTGCCCAACAGCAGGAATATAGCCTGGAACAGCAATATCAGTAAACACTCTCCACTCTTCCTTCAACATCTGGGGCTGATAGCCTCTCTATCTTTCTTCTCTCAGCTTGCAAAGGTACATTTTGGGTCAGCACTGACCCAGCAAGTTCACACTGATTTGTTGTGTTCATCTCTTCCCTCCCACTCACTGCCTGCCTTCTCCTTTCAGAGCTGGATTCGAATGTATCCTGGGTTTGCTGCGTTACAGCAGTTCCTGCTTCAGTTAGATCAGAACCTTCCCTGCTAATTCATCATGACATAACCAACCAGCCACCTCCCCCTGCACAGCTGGATAAGCTTCTTGTTTCCCATTGTTCCAAGCACATGTGACTCAAGGCCTTCATCATCCACCTAGTCTGGTACAGGTAGGTTTAACCCTTTGGAAAGCAGATTGTTCCTGGTGGGAAGGAAGATGTATATGGTTTGCATGAGATAGGGAGAACCTCTGGGGCTGGCAATCTTGGGTATGTTAGGACTGTTGCCTGGAGTCAGTCCTAGACTGAGCTGCTCCTTCAGGTACTCACAAAAAGAAAAGGAGTACTTGTGGCACCTTAGAGACTAACCAGTTTATTTGAGCATCCAATGAAGTGAGCTGTAGCTCACGAAAGCTTATGCTCAAATAAATTGGTTAGTCTCTAAGGTGCCAGAAGTACTCCTTTTCTTTTTGCGAATACAGACTAACACAGCTGCTACTCTGAATCCTTCAGTACTGGATATCTTAGCTGGTGCTCTGATTAGTTAAGATCCAAATATACTGGGGTAGATAGGCTGGAATGGAGTTGTTGATTACCATCATGGCTGGTAGAGAGGAGACTAACATGGGCAAAGCAGGGAGTTTGACTTGGAGAGTGAGAGGTAGCCATTGAGAAAGTAAACGAGTGCCTGTTGTGGGGGAGAAGGGAAGAGGAGGAGCTTAAGGTGTTCATTCACAGTAACTCCTCCTCCATTCACTAAGGGTGATTGATGCTTGCCAGGCTGTCATTGACTTGTACAGGTATCATGCTTATCTTTGCACCATTCCTAAATCAACATTTTTTGAGTTCCCATTTCCTTTATGTAGTGTCACACAGTAAATTCTCCTCCTCCTGCTATTCCTCCATCCCTGGCCTCCATAGATACCCACTGGTTAACTCTACATTTACACTAACATACTAGAATCTCCAGTTCAATTCTTTCATCTTTAGTGTCACTTCCACTGGAGCATTTCCAGATGAGCCATACTGCCTCCTGCTGCTCGGTCACTTCTTTACAGTTTCTCTAACCGGTATTCTCTTTTCCATGGTTGGATCAGTCCCTTTTTTCCTGCTTAGACTTGCAAAGTTCACTTCAGTGGTCACTGGTGGTAAGAGTAGTGGACGAACACAGTGTTACCCTAGTGAAGGTAACAATTTTATAGTTTGGGATTATACCATTATGATCCGCCAGTTTGGCCGCCTGCGCAATCCTGGCTAGAGAATCTCTCCTGGTGATTCCTGCATCAAGTTCATCACTTCTGGCTGAGCTAGAGCATGTTGCTGAGTGAAAGACACCCAGTCTTGCTTTATAGATTCGAAGTGATGGAGAATTCACTGTGGCCCAGGTAAGTTGTTCTGGTGGTTAATTACCCTTACTGGTAAAAATTTGTGTTATGTCTAGTCTGAATTTGTCTAACTTCTGCTTCCAGTTAGTGGATCTTGATGACTGAAAACTTAATACCTCATCTTTTCCAGTCCAGTTGGTGCAGCTGAACCACTTCATGGAGTTTTAAAGCCAGAAGGGACCATTATGGTAATCCAGTCTTACCTACTGCATAAGACAGGTCAGAGAATTACACCTAGTGAATTCCTGCGTCCAGCCTAAGAGCGTACCTTTTAGAAAGGCATACAGTCTTGACTTATAGACTCCTCATGAAGTACTCTTGCTCAACATCTGGCAAAGATTGGGGCATGGATGAAAGCTGGCTGGCAGAGGCTCGACTCAGATAAGAACAAGGTAATGCTGGAAAGTTGGGGGAAGCAACTGGAAAGAATGGTAGCGATTATCAGTCTGCTTGGTCGAGGGAGTGCACCTCCCATTTATACTCTTGTTTGCCATTTAGGGACTCTGTTAGGTCTTAGACAGCCGCTGGATACCCCAATAGCAGCTGTGGCCAAATTGCTTTTTCCCTTCTGCGTTTGGCAAGGAGGGTGCAACATTTGCTTTCCAATTCTGAGACCTCATTACAGTTGTCCCTGTCACTGTCACCTCAATACTAGACTATTGCAGTGTGCTCTACATTGGTTTACACCTTAAGGTCATCTGGCAGCTGAAGTTACTGCTGAATGAGTTTGTCTGCCAACTTGTTTGCATGTTGGTGTTCGAGAGTCTGAGGAGTTTGGGATGGAATTTAAGGTGTTGCTTTTGACCTACAAAACTCTAAAAGGTTTGGGACCTGCCTCTCTCCCAGTGTGAAGTTGCTACAGTGGTGTTCAGTGGGAGACCTCAAGGTAACAGCCTGATACTTTAAACAGAAGGGAGATGGAGGAAGGGTATTTTTCTTAAGGGGCCCTTTGACTCTGGATTTGGCTAATTTTCCAAGCCCTGTCCAGCAAAGCTTGGACCATTATAACTAAGACCCTACTTGAATCGTGGGATCATATTCAAATAATTACGGTTGAGTTGAGAACAAGACATGGAAAATCATGGAAAAGTACTAATGGACATTTATTAATAGCAGTAATTTGGAAAAGCCAGAGTAGACCTACTTGTTTAAGAAAAATTTGCTGGAACGATATAAACACTCAAGTATTATGTTATGCCTGCTAATTTTTTTGATAACCAGACATTTTGCTGTAACTATATTAAACATTCATTTAAAAAAAAGAAAGTGACCCATACAATATAAAATTTAAAAGATTAAAAGTCTTAACATAACTGCTGTAGAAATCGACTCCAGTCCACTTTAGCCTTCAAAATTTTACAGGCATTATATGTTAGTGCAGTACTAATTGCATACTCAAAATACATGCAAAATTGTGGACTGTGCAAAGTAAGCCAATTAAAATCCAAATTGCAGTAGAAGCCTAATGTTGTGGGATCTACAACTTCCACAATATTGCAAATGAGGTAGGGGCTTAGTTATGACATTCAGGGCATGCTGTAAGACTCAACTTTTTTCCTAGGGTTTTCTGGAAAGGTTCATATTTTGAGATGGGGAGGATTCAAAATCTTTTATGGATAGCTCTCTTTGTATGTATTCAGTTGTGTAGAGGTGCCGTAATCCTGCATAGTTAATTACTTTTAGACAAATGTAAATAACTAAAATAGACAACCCTAAGGTGCCACAAGTACTCCTCGTTCTTTTTGCTGATACAGACTAACACGGCTACCACTCTGATACATGTCTTTGTAGCTCATACTAACAAGTATTTGTATTACACTCTCCGGAATGTATTCATGCCATATATAGTGACTACTAAATGTTCTCATCTCACAATGTGTATTGCTCAAAAATGTCCTCAGATGGATTCATTAACTGCTTTCAGCACAGAGACTGGTATGCTGTGGGCAAGTATGTCTGGTATTTAGCAACTTAACATGGGGTCCTTAACACGGGGACCATAAGGCAGAACTAGCACTTTATATAGCGGATAAGTATCCCTTGAGTTTCAAGGATGCTTGTTGGGTAAGAAGTGAGAGACAGTTCTAAATATAAATGACAGTGTGCAATGACAGAACTCATAGAATATCAGGGTTGGAAGGGACCTCAGGAGGTCATCTAGTCCAACCCCTGCTCAAAGCAGGACCAGTTCTCAACTAAATCATCCCAGCCAGGGCTTTGTCAAGCCTGAGCTTAAAAACTAATGGAGAGATTCAAGAAATTGGGTGATGTGGTCAGAGTGGTGGCAGAAGAAGGTCATTTCATGACTTTGCTTCTATGACCTCTCTGGCCTTGACAACTGTCAACCTTGTCCCTTACAAATCTATTTAGTATACTTCTGCGAAGATCATCTTCCTGGCCTGTCACTTTGATTATGTCACCCTTCTTTTTAGTCCCTCTGCTAGCTCCTCCTCCCACGTATCCGACACAAACTTCCTGTCCTTACCTTCAAGGCCTTTCATAACTTAGCCCTGCCCTGTCTATCCTTCCTGTTATCACAACATTGATCCTCACCTTTGCCACAGATAGGTGTCAAGGTCCATGGATAGATGTCCTCTTTTTTAAAAAGTGAAGCCCTAGAGTAGAGGTTGCAGAGGTGTGTCAAATGCTTTTAACTTTGTCATCTTTTACTCTTTGCTTTAAAATTTGGCACATTCTGTGGGAATGAAATTTTTGCATGCTTTTAGTAAAGTGGTTCAGTTGTTTTCAAGAACCAGGAGGGTGGAGAAGAAATACAATTTTGCAATTATAAAAATGCATTGTGGCCCTTTTTTGTTGTTGTTGTTTGCACAGCTCTAGTGCCTCAGTGGAAAATGGTATAAATGTGCATTTGACACGGTTTTGCATATGGTCCTTAGATTACAGTGTGCCTTTTGGTGGTCTGATGAAAATTGGACTTGATTTGGTGAAATTACAAGGGTTTTAAAAAACGTATTTTGTACATATTGGGTGCTCTCAATAAAACAATTGGTTACTGTTCCCCTGGCAGCACGTGTGCTGTATGGAAATTGAGTAAAATTCTTTATTTACAAGGTGATGTCATGGAGGAGAAGTGGAGTTGAATTTGTAAATGTTAGGCAGTTGAGTGGGAAATTACTTTTAAGTGACCCATAGATAATTTAAAAAAAATAAAAAGGTTTGGTCTTTTCTGCTGCTTTTTATGGTAGAAAATGAAGAGCTGGAAGTGTTTTAGGGGGTTTCTGTGTTTGTTTTTCCCCTTAGAAGTACATAGGGACAGGCCCAAACCAGACCCTAGGGACAGCTTCCTGTACTGATAGTGGCCAATACCAGCTGCTGCAGAGGGGAGGCCCAAGAAACCTTGCAATAAATGGTTATTCATAGATTCTTAGAGTTTAAGGCCAGAAGGGATTATCTAGTCCAGGGGTGGCCAATGGAGAAGTGGCTCTTCAGAAGTTAATATGTGGCTCCTTGTACAGGCACCGACTTCGGGGCTGGAGCTACAAGCATCAACTTTCCAATGGGTCAGGGGGTGTTCACTGCTCAACCCTTGGCTCTGCCGCAGGCCCTGCCTCCACTCCACTACTTCCTGAGCCTGCTATACCCTTGCTCCTCCCCCTTCCTCCTCCCAGCCTCCTGCACGCTACGAAACAGCTGATTGGGAGGTGCGGGGAGGGAGGGGGAGGCGCTGATTGGCAGGGCTGCCAGTGGGAGGGAGGCACTGGGAATGGGGTGGGAGGGAAGCTGTTGGGGGGGCTGCTGATGTATTACTGTGGCTCTTTGGCAATATACATTGGTAAATTCTGGCTCCTTCTCAGGCTCAGGTTGGCCACCCCAATCTACTCTGACCTCCTTGATAGCACAGGTCCTGTATTGACCCAATAATTTATGTGTGACTAAAGCATAAGTTGGTGTTTGGTTAAACCATATCTTCCAGAAAAGCATCCAGTCTGGATTTGAAGATTATCCTTGTGTTATTTGTTAAGAACATAAGACTAAGTGTTATTTGTTGGTAAAGTGCTTTTAATTTATCTAAATTCCATGTATACTTTACAAGGCTCTGAAGTGGTGTAGGGTGGAAGATTTTGGTTTTGCGGAACATTGGTTCACCTTCTGTTGGAAGAGGGGGCTGTATAGTTTGAGATGGCCTTCACCTCTGCAGAAGGGGGACGAATATTCTTGGTGGCTAGAATAGTCAGGAGGGTGTTAAACTAATAAGAAAAGAGGAGGATAAAAAGAGGAAAGATATGAGAACTCAACACAAAATTGAGATGTTGAAAATAAAATTAATAAATGACATGGAGAGAAGAAATTATTGAGTTGCCTATGTACCAAGGCTGGGAGCATGGGTAACAAACGAGGGTTTGGAATTGCTCATTTATGAGAACAAAATTTGATCTAGTTTAGAGGTTCTCAAACTTCATTGCACTGTGACCCCCTTCTGACAACAAAAATTGCTACAAAAAGAAAAGGAGTACTCGTGGCACCTTAGAGACTAACCAATTTACTTGAGCATGAGCTTTCGTGAGCTACAGCATGCGATGAAGTGAGCTGTAGCTCACAAAAGCCCATGCTCAAATAAATTGGTTAGTTTCTAAGGTGCCACAAGTACTCCTTTTCTTTTGGCGAAGACAGACTAACACGGCTGTTACTCTGAAAAAAATTACTACACAACTCTGGGAGGGGGGACTGAAGCCTGAGCCCGGGACAGTGTCTGCAGGTTTGGCCGATCGCAGCTCCCGCTGGCCACGGTTCGCCGTTCCAGGCCAATGGGGGCTGCGGGAAGCGGCTTGGGGCAAGGGATGTGCTGGCCGCCACTTCCTGCAGCCCCCATTGGCCTGGAACAGTGAACCGCAGCCAGTGGGAGCTGCGATCAGCTGAACCTGTGAACGCTGCAGGTAAACAAACTGTCCCGGCCCACCAGCGGATTTCTCTGATGGGCCGCATGCCAAAGGTTGCCAATCCCTGATACAAAATTAATATGGCACACATTAAATTGAGGCCTGTCAGTTAACCAGCTTTAAATCCATTTAATGTGTGCCATATTAATTTTGTATCAGGGATTGGCAACCTTTGGCATGCGGCCCATCAGAGAAATCCGCTGGTGGGCCGGGACAGTTTGTTTACCTGCAGCGTTCACAGGTTCAGCTGATCGCAGCTCCCACTGGCTGCGGTTCACTGTTCCAGGCCAATGGGGGCTGCAGGAAGTGGCGGCCAGCACATCCCTTGCCCCAAGCCGCTTCCCGCAGCCCCCATTGGCCTGGAACAGTGAACCGCAGCCAGTGGGAGCTGCGATCAGCTGAACCTGTGAACGCTGCAGGTAAACAAACTGTCCCGGCCCACCAGCGGATTTCTCTGATGGGCCGCATGCCAAAGGTTGCCAATCCCTGATACAAAATTAATATGGCACACATTAAATGGATTTAAAGCTGGTTAACTGACAGGCCTCAAAGTTTAATTGTAAGCGAAGACTAATCATCATATGGATGTGTTTCTAGTGGGGTCCCACAGGGATCAGTTCTTGATGCTACGCTGTTTGACATTTTTTTATCAATGACCTGGAAGAAAATATAAAATCATCACTGATAAAATTTGCAGATAACACACAAATTGGGGGAGTTGTAAATAATGAAGAGGACAGATCACTGATACAGAGAGATCTTGATTCCTTGGTAAGCTGGGTGCAAGCAAACAATATGTTTTAATATGGCTAAATGCAAATGTATACATCCAGGAAGAAAGAACGTATGCCATACTTACAGGATGCGGGACTCCATCCTGAGAAGCAGTGACTCTGGAAAAGATTTGGGGTAGTGGTGGATAATCAGCTGAACATGAGCTGCCAGTGCAATCCTTGGATGTATAAATGGGTATCTTGAGTAGGAGTAGAGGTTATTTTTAGGGCTGTCAAGCGATTAATCGTACTGTTAATAATAGAATACCATTTATTTAAATATTTTTGATGTTTTCTACATTTTCAAATATGTTGATTTCAGTTACAAACAGAATACAAAGTGTACAGTGTTCACTTTATATTTATTTTTAATTACAAGTGTTTGCACTGTAAAGACTCAAGAAATAGTATTTTTCAATTCACCTAGTACGGGTACTGTAGTGCAATCTCTTTATCATGAAAGTTGAACTTACCAATATAGAATTATGTACCAAAAAACTGCATTCAAAAATAGAACAGTGTAAAATTTTAAAACTTGCAAGTCCACTCAGTTCTACTTCTTGTTCAGCCAATCGCTCAGACAAACAAGTTTGTTTACATTTGCAGGAGATAATGCTGCCCGCTTCTTGTTTACAATGTCACTTGAAAGTGAGAACAGGCATTCTTATGGCACTGTTGTAGCCGGAGTCATAAGATATTTACGTGCCAGATGTGCTAAAGATTCACATGTCCCTTCATGCTTCAACCACCATTCCAGGGGACATGCGTCCATGCTGATGACTGGTTCTGCTGGAAAACCATCCAAAGCAGTGCCGATTGATGCATGTTCATTTTCATCCTCTGAGTCAGATGCTACCGGCAGAAGGTTGATTTTCTTTTTGGTGGTTCAGGTTCTGTAGTTTCTGCATCAGAGTGTTGCTCTTTTAAGACTTCTGAAAGCATGCTCCCTACCTCGTCCCTCTCAGATTTTGGAGGGCACTTCAGATTCTTAAATCTTGGGTAGAGTGCTGTAGCTATCTTTACAAATCTCGCATTGTTACCTTCTATGCGTTTTGTCAAGTCTGCAGTGAAAGTGTTCTTAAAACGTACAACAACATGTGCTGGGTCATCATTCGAGACTGTCATAACATGAAATATATGGAAGAATGCGGGTAAAACAGAGCAGGGGATGTACAATTCTCCCCCAAGGAGTTCAATCACAAATTTAATTAACTCATAATTTTTTTAACGAGCGTCACCAGCATGGAAGCATGTCCTCTGGAATGGTGGCTGAAGCATGAAGGGGCATACAAATGTTTAGCATATCTGGCATGTAAATACCTTGCACTGCTGGCTACAGAAGTGCCATGCAAATGCCTGTTCTCACTTTCTGGTGACATTGTAAATAAGAGGACAGCATTATCTCCTGTAAATGTAAAGAAACTTGTTTGTCTTAGCAATTGGCTGAACAAGAAGTAGGACTGAGTGGACTTGTATGCTCTGAAGTTTTAAATTGTTTTGTTTTTGAGTTCAGTTATGTAACAAAAAAAAATCTACATTTGTAAATTGCACTTTCAGGACAAAGAGATTGCATTACAGTACTTATATGAGGTGAATTGAAAAATACTATTTCTTCTGTTTATCATTTTTACAGTATAAATATTTTGTAATCAAAATATAAACTTTGATTTCACTTACAACACAGAATACAAGATATATATGAAAATGTAGAAAAACATCCAAAATATTTAATAAATTTCAATTGGTATTTTCTTGTTTAACAGTGCAATTCGAACTGCGATTAATTGCGATTAATTTTTTTGAGTTAATTGCGTGAGTTAACTGTGATTAATCGGCAGGCCTAGTTATTTTATCTCTATATTTGACATTGGTGTGACCGATGCTGGAATGCTGCGTTCAGTTCTGGGGTCCAGAGTTCAAGAATGATGATGATAATTTGGAGAGGAGCGATGAATATGATTAAGGGACTAGAAAACATGCCTTACAGAGATAGATTCAAGGAGCTCAATCTATTTAGCTTAACAAAGAGAAGGCTAAGAGGTGGCTTGATTACAGTCTGTAAGTACCAGCATGGGGAGCAAATATTTGATCTTCAATGTGAAAGGTATAACATGATCCAGTGACTGGAAGGTGAAGCTAGACAAATTCAGACTGGAAATAGGGTGTAATTTTTTTTAACAGTGAGGTTAATTAAACATTGGAATAATTTACCAAGGATCATGGTGGATTCTACATCACTAGCAATTTTTAAATTGAAATTGGATATCTTTCTAAAAGATCTGCTCTTGGAATTATTTTGGGGAAGTTCGATAGGCTGTGTTATACTGGAGGTCAGACTAGATGACCACATTGATCTCTCTTGGCCTTGGAATCTATGAAATCAAACACAACCATGAGGCTTCACATCATTTTGATGACTGGGGGCTATATGTCTTCAGATGAAGGTGGAGTCATCTTGGCCAGTTATTTAAAGCATTTCTCCTTTAGACAGCATAATTTTTGTCTTGCCTGGAGCATCTTGAGGAAGTCCTCTGTAAATCACCAAAAATCCCAGATGTGCATCCTGCTAATCTGCAGACCTCCAGAGCCCTGTGAGATCTTCAAGACCAACCCCTGGGAGGATATGACAGGGATGCAGTGTGACATGGTGGTTCAGGATTTACTGCCCTAAGTATCTTCAACATCCATGCTAATACCACCTCTGATAGGAACATGGGACTGGAAGGGGCCTTCTGGATCGTCAAATCCAGTCCCCTGTTATTGATGCAATAGTATGAGATCTCCATCTACCCTCTCTTTCCCACAGGTTGTTTCTTGACTTTGCCACATTACCATTCACGCGCTGGACTTAATTTCAGACTGGGTGTGGATATAGGGAACATAAGAAACAGTTCTCTATTCTGGACTGACGCTCTTTCTCCAAACTGGGATGAGAAGAAAATATAAAATCTGGAAGAAATCAATAAAGATCTGGAAGAAAACATAAAATCACTGCCAACAAAATATGCAGATGGTGGAGTGGTAAATAATGGTGGGGATAGGTCAGTTATACAGACCAATCTGGATTGTTTGTCAAAATGTGCCATTTGAACACTATGCATTTTAATACAGCAATCTACAACATCGTACATTTAGAAACAAAGAATGAATATCACACTTATAGGATGGAGTGCTGTGTTCTGCAATGCGGCAACAGAAGAACTTAGGTGTCATGGTAGATAATCAACTAACGTGAACTCCCAGTGTTGTGCTGTAGCTAAGAGGGCAAATGCAGTCCTTTGATGTATAAGCAAGGGTATACTGAATAGAAGTAGGTTTGTAATAATACCTCTGTATACGGCATTAGTGAGACCATTACTGAATAGTGCATCCAATTCTGGTGTCCACACTTCAAAAAGGATGTTGAAAAATTGGAAACGGTTCAGAAAATAGCTACAAGGATGATTTAAGGTCTGAAAAACCTGCCTTAATAGTGAGAGACTAAAGTAGCTCAGTCTATTTAGTTTATCCAAGAGAAGGTTGAGGGTGAATTGGTCACATTCTATAAGTATCCATATGGAAGAGATTTTGATAATAGATGGCCTTGAATCCAACAGGAAAAGGCAGAATGAGCTCCAGTGGGTGGATGCTGAAGTTAGACAAATTCAGATTAGAAATAAAGTACACATTTTTTTTCCTGGAATGGTAATTAATGGAACAGTTTACCTAAGGATGTGGTAGATTCTCCATCACTTGACATTTTTGTATCAAGTCTAGATGTCTTTCTAAATGAGATGCTGTATCTTAAACTGAAGTTATGGGCTTGATCCAGAAGCTGCTGGGTAAGGATGTTTGGCCTGTGTTATGCAGCATGTCTGGTTAGATAATCCTAACAGTCCCTTCTGGTTTGAAAATCCTCATTTACAGATAAACAGCATCCCTGGGAGCTTCTGGACGGGCCAGATATACTGGTAACCCCTCCTCAGTCCCTGAAACAGGCCAGAAAATAGGTGATCTATTGAGCTACTAAGATTGCTCCGTAACCACAGCCACTGACTCGCAGGCACCAATGTGCCTGCTCCATTCTTACCCCCGAGGTCTCCATGGTTTCAGGGATAAACTGTGACATGAAAAGCATGAAGGAACAAGACTTGTTTGTTGAGGAATATGCTCCCCCCTCCCTGCCATTTTTTGTGGCTTTACCATCCTATTTAAAAAAAATATTTCCCCTCCTCTGTTACTGCATAAGAGAGTGAGTGACTGACTCTGCTAACTGGCCCTGCCTAGGGTAGGGGACACCGGGCCAACCAACCAGCTCTACACAAAATGGAGGCTAATGCCAAATTTTCTGCAATTTTGGTTAGTGGGAGAGGGAATGAGAGAGGTTACCAGGACAGTAGCAGGAAATATTTTCAGACGGGTGTTTTTTTAAATTAAGAGTCTCTCTCTAAATTTAGATACCAAAAATAGCTGTAGGGAATAATCTGGCACATTTACTAAACTGCCCAAAATTGGAGCTGAAGAACAGGAATGGGGATGGGGGTTTCCTGCCTGTAAAGTTAGGGGCTTTGATCTATCAGTGTAAAATCCCTTCCAAGCTTTAGGCACTCTGAGGTCCTCAATACCCTGAGACACATTGTTCCCCGTCTCAGAAAGCAATGACTGCATCTCCTCGGCAACGGGAAAGGCACAAGTCTGTTCCCATGGAAATACAGTGAGAAGTACTCCAATGGGAAGCCTCTGTGTAGAAGCTGACAGCCCAAGCTCTTTGTATGACCTGCTGAATCTGAGGACTTTCTGTACCCTCTGGGTATGTCTGTGGTGCAATTAAACACCTAAGGTTGGCTTGTGTCAGCTGACTTGGGCTGTAAGGCTATTTCTTTGTAGTATAGACTTCGGGCTCAGTCTAGAGCCTGAGCTCTGAGCTCCTCCCCCTCAGCTCAAACCTCTGCACTGCAATTAAACAATCCCAGAGCCCGAGTCAGCTGACACAGGGCAGCTGTGGGTGTTTAATTGCAGTGTAGACATACCTCAGGTGCTCAGACCCTGCTGGTGACAAGGAGAAGTGAGATGTGAATTGTGGTGCTGTGTTTGGCTTTATCTGTAAGAAATTTGTGTTGCACTACATTCCCATCTCAGGAGCGTCTGCTTCAATCACTGAGAGTCTGTCCGTCTGCGGAAATCAGAGGTGCAATTGTGGCACATGTAGACATACCCAAGCTAGTTTGGATTTAGCTAACTGCCCAGTTATGTAGTCAAGTTTCCTGGTGGGCTTGTACTCAGTGGCTAGATCATGCTACTATGGCTTCACTGTTTTTGGTTTAATCTAGCTTTGCGCAAGCTAGATTAAAGCTAATATGAAGGTGTCTACACATGCAGCAATCTCACACCTCATTACTGTTGTGTAGACATGCCTGGTTGCAGCTTCTGTAAGGAAGGGGATACCTCTGCTAGATCGAGAGTCAGGGAGGCACCAGAGGGATAAGCAGGGAATTTGTAGTTCAATGGAGTCCTTTTCTCTGTTTGAAGGAAGAAATGTTTCTGTGCACAAATTACATCCCAGCTAATGAGACAGTTTGATTATACAGTAGAAAAGCAAAGGGTATTGAATATATCTCCCACACCTGCAGCTCACAGTGACCAAAACTAGACCTAGAAAGCAGTGAGTTAATCTGGGAGATTAGCATGTTTTTTCCATTCTGAAGTGGTGGAGGAAGGGGAAGCTGGTGGAGGAATTGAAAAAGGGCATGATGCAGTCAAAACAAAGGACAAGGCAGGTGATATTAATACCAGCACTTTGTACGACTTCAGGAGGATGATGTGATTGTAGAGGATTTCGGAGAGCAGGTGGCTAATGGTTCAGTGTTTTTTAAAGTCCTTTTATCACTTCTGAGTGGGCTGCCCTTTTAATTTCATTGGCTATCCCCTTGTTCCTCTTTTATGAGAGAGTAAATAGAAATGCTTGATTTTCCTTCTTTATCCCTTTCGTTATCTTGTATTCCCCTACCCACCCCCCCATTTATCTCCTTTCTAATTTAAACAATCCCAATCTTTTCAGTCCCTTCTCAAACAGAAGTCTCTCCAACTTCTAATCCTATTTTTCACTCATCTCTGAATGCGCTCTGTTGAATATTTTTAGAAATGGGGATGACCAGAACTGCATACAGTGTTCCAGGTGAGGGCATACCTTTGATTTTTATGGTGGCATTAGTTTTGAGTGTCATTCTCAATTCCATCCCTTTTGCATCCTAACATTTTGTTTGCTTTCATGTCCACTGCTGCATATTAAGTCAAGGTTTCATTGGGCTGCCCATGATGATGCTCTGGTCTCTTTCCAGAGTGGATAGGTTGCCTTAGAATTCAGCAAGATCCTGGGCCTGATAGTTTGGGGGCAGGGAGTGTCCTATTACTCCAGGAGCTAAGAGGAACTCCTAGGACACATCAATATGGACCTTGAGTGGGTCTCTGTACTTATTGTTTGGGGATTGAGGGGGTCTTCAGGCATGTCAGTCATTTCAGGGTCTGAAGGAGGATGCCTTGTGGTACAGACATTCTCCTTTAGAGATTAGAAAAGCCCCATTAGTTTACATCTAGTCCATTCTACACCAGGACTCAGCCAGGATGGAATTGTTTCCTACAGAGTATTCTCCCAGGGCTTTATTTCGTTGTAAACATCCAAAGGGTTTTTAACCTCTCCTCATAAGTCAGTCCCTTTTGCCCCCCAAAATTTGCTAGGCACTTGGAGATTTTGATTTGGGAGATATAGAAGTAGCTAGATAGAGCAGTGTGTAAAGTAAGGGCCCAGGCCTGCAAATACGCAGTCCCAATAAAATCGTGTTGCAAAGTCACATGCATACAGAAGTGCCTGCAGGACTGGGCCCTAGTTTGAGATATGACTGGGTTAACAGATAATACAGAGGCCATATGAAAAAGGAAAGATGAGGGTAACAGTGATGTCATTGTGGGGGAGAAGCTTTTTTATTGACATGCTTATTGTGGTATTGTGGAAGGGGATTTGGAAGTGGAAATGGTAGTGATGTAGCATTCTGGAATTGGGGTGGTCTGATACCTGCATGGAGAAATTCTTGGGATTGGTCCTGCTTTGAGCAGGGGGTTGGACGAGATGCCTTCCTGAGGTCCCTTCCAACCCTGATCTTCTATGATTGTGGGGAGAAAAGATGCACTAAGAGACAGGTCCCAGCCTGCTCAATGACTTACAGTACTAAATTACACTTTGTCTGCTATATTTCATTTTGTGTGTAATATGTTGCTATCTCCCCCTCCAGTCTTGTTCAGGCTTTACAGTGTCCTGGGGAGCTCCTACCTTGAATATTGTTTATTTCCATCAGTGCCCGTGCTATGGTTGATACAGTCTCTTCCTTGAAGACTCTTAGGACAGAGAGATGGAGAGGAAAAGGAAAACAACAAATACACTTTTAAAAAAGTCTCAAAAAGAAAAGGAGTACTTGTGGCACCTTAGAGACTAACCAATTTATTTGAGCATGAGCTTTCGTGAGCTACAGCTCACTTCATCGGATGCATACCGTGGAAACTGCAGCAGACTTTATATACACACAGAGAATATGAAACAATACCTCCTCCCACCCCACTGTCCTGCTGGTAATAGCTTATCTAAAGTGATCATCAGGTTGGGCCATTTCCAGCACAAATCCAGGTTTTCTCACTCTCCACCCCCCCACACAAATTCATTCTCCTGCTGGTGATAGTCTGTATATCTTTGTAAGATCCCAGATGTGCCTACAGCCCATCCTGCCCACTATAGTGTGTGTGTGTGTATTTGAGTGTTGTCTCCCCCTGCATGCTCCCAGGTGTATTAGCTATACCACTCCTGGCTGCGTCTCATTCTTATTTCCTGCCAAAGAGGGGGAGGCTTCCTGCTCTAGGGCCTTTCAGGCAATAACTTTGTCCAAGCTGGGGTTCGGGATGCTCCCCAGTCGTCTTCACATTTTTCCTCATTATACTTTTTACTCCACTATGTGGATCTGCCATGTCTACTATAGTTAAAGTCTAGACCAGCTTTTTGTTTAAAGCTCAGCTCTTGTGTGTGCTCTAAAATCTGCACCATTACCTGGATTGCCTTGAAATGTGCTGTGCCTTTTGGGGATATGGGATAGGTTAGTGAACTGAATTTGGGGTCATTTTGAGCAAAGGGTTCTCTTGATACAGCCACCTCTCCCCAAAAGGCTGTTCTAAAGGTTGACATTTTTGGAACACTTTTTTGCCCATACTTGGGGATCAAACCAGGGCTGTTGTCAAGCTGTCTGGAGTGGCTCCAGTGTATGAGTACCAACCTCAGGGCAGACTGTTAAGAAGCAGGGCCCAAAGCCCAAACTGGATGCAAGTTCATCAACCAAATGTAACGCCGACAGACCCTGGTTGTTGGTAGGCAGGATTGAATCTGGGATCTCTGGAGCTAAATGCATGAGCGTCTATTACATGAGCTAAAAGCCACATGGCCCCTAGCTAAGGCTGTAGCAGACTCATTAGTCTCTAAGTGGTCTTGGTGCCACTAGAGGGAGCAGAGCACCACACCCAGGAGGTGTGTGGGTTACACAAGTATCTAGTGTAAACTACTGAAGCACTGCAACAGCCTTAACATGGAGTCACACACAGTCCTCTGGGGTACTCTGGTCTATCTTGCCACTGAGGGAAGCTTGAATTTGTGATGGTCCCTTAGAAAATCACAATAATATTCAGGTTAATCCCAATTCCAGAGAACCAGTTACTTACCCCAGGCCAATTGCACTTTAGATCTTACACCAAAGACAACGCTTGTAGCCAATCCCATAATAAACTAAAGATTTATTAACTAAGAAAAAGAAATGGGCTATTTACAAGGTTAAAGCAGGTAAACATACACAAAGGTGAGTGAGTTGTAGATTCCAAAAGGTGGTAGAAGCTTCTATAATAAGGAACCTCTATATTTCTTTAAGGGCTAATGCAGGCTAAGCAGCTGGGGATCCCTTGCTTATGCTTAGAAATATTGCCCTCTCAAAATCCACTCATCATAGAGATGGTTTCTTCTTATTTTTGTTCTTTGATGTTTCAATGTCTCATTTGGTTTCAGTGAGCCTTCTTGGTTGGCAGGACCTACCACCTTGTGCAGGAAGTCAGCATTTCACATTAATGAATGCTTCTTTCCTGTTTGGTGAGTTACACAATTACACAGTTTACTCCTGGGAGAATTCTGCATCAAGAAATTAAAAATTCTGCACTAAAAAATTCTGCCCATAATATTTAAAAATTCTGCAAAATTCTACATATTTTATTTGTCAAAATAACACAATATAATCACACCAGTTTTAATTATTTTGGTTATTTATTTATAATAATATTTATTTATAATACCTGTCAGCAAGGTTCTGGTAACCTTTTTTTGACAAATAGATTTGTTACTAGGCGTATTAATACAGACCTTTGAGTAATTCATTTAAACTAAATGAGACATTGAAACATCAAAGAACAAAGATTTTAATTGCTCCCCAGCACACCCAGAAAGAGGAGATGTGCATGTGGACTCATCCCATCAGCTTGAATTCTGGTGGAAAAAAATCATTTCCCACACCCGTAAGAAGCAGTGAAAAGTCTTGGGGGAGTCAGGGGTAATGGAGGAGCTGAGGGAGAAGGAAGGAGCCTGGAGTGAATCTGGTGGGTTGTTGGGTGTGGATCAGAGAATTATGGAACAGAGTGTTTTGTGGGGAGGGAGAGGGATTGTTAGGGAGTTGGGGAGCCTCCCCCATGCAGACCCTGGCTGACCTCAAGCCTCTCCTATTCAGTCAGGTACATCTGCCCCTGTCCCTGCAGCCCCCCCGTCCCCATGTGTCCCTGCAGCCCCCCCGTCCCCATGTGTCCCTGCACTCCCCCTCCCATTTAGCTCCTGGTTCAATGCTGTCATCCCACTAGCTCCTGAGCCCACGCCCCCAGTCTATCCCACTTGATTAGCCTTTCTGAACCTGTCTGTGACCCCTCAGCAGCCCTGTGTGCTGCACTCTGTCAGTCCTAAGCTGTCTTCACAGGCGGGGTGCTGGGATGAACTTCTACTCCTGTGGGAATTCTGCACCACTGTGTACAATTTTTTTCCCCACAGAAAATACATTCTGCCCCAGAAGTGCTGTAGTTCCACCTTTTGTCCACCAGAGGCCGCTGTGGTGCCAGAATAGCTAGCTGCTGGCTGCATTCATGCTGCTGGGTGTGCCGGCACCACAGCGGCCTCCGGTGTGTCAAAGGCAGAACTGCAGCACTTCTTGGGCAGAATGTATTTTCTGCAGGTGGGAAAAAAAAGTTCTGCGCTCAGACATTAATTTTGCACGTGCGCAGTAGCACAGAATTTCCCCAGGAGTAACAGTTATAGAGGTTTACAATGCGAATACTCCATATAACCTTATCACATGGGGTATGGATGTTATAAGTGAGATTAATATATGCAGTAATGTACAAGCATTTCATGACATCTAACCACTATACACATTTTTATAAATGTTATACCTATTTTAACAATATAACACTTGGGTGAGGCAGACAGGTTTCCAGCTATGCATTTAGCAGTGTTCAGTTGAGGCCTAGGGTCTTGGCAAGCATGAGCTGGCACCCGGTCTTCCAGTGTCACAACTCTGATCCTGGCACAGGGTCTAACTCACAAGAGGGTTACCCCCAGAATATTCATGGAATCCACTAGCCCTTTGGGGAAGCAAAATAGTAATCAAGAAAGAGTTTAGATCTACCTAGGGGTTATAGTGGACGAGAAGATGGATATGAGTCAACAGTGTGCCCTTGTTGCCAAGAAGGCTAATGGCATTTTGGGCTGTATAAGTAGGAGCATTGCCAGCAGATCGAGGGACTTGATCATTCCCCTCTGTTTGACATTGGTGAGGCCTCATCTGGAGCACTGTGTCCAGTTTTGGGCCCCACACTACAAGAAGGATGTGGAAAAATTGGAAAGTCCAGCGGAGGGCAACAAAAATGATTAGGGGGCTGGAGCCCATGACTTATGTGGAGAGGCTGAGGGACCTGGGATTGTTTAGTCAGCAGAAGAGAAGAATATGGGGGGATTTGATAGCTGCTTTCAACTACCTGAAAGGGGGTTCCAAAGAGGATGGATCTAGACTGTTCTCACTGGTAGCAGGTGACAGAACAAGGAGTAATGGTCTCAAGTTGCAGTGGGGGAGGTTTAGGTTGGATGTTAGGAAAAACTTTTTCACTAGGAGGGTGGTGAAGCACTGGAATGGGTTACCTAGGGAGGTGATGAAATCTCCATCCTTAGAGGTTTTCAAGGTCAGGTTTGACAAAGCCCTAACTGGGATGATTTAGGTGGGGATTGGGGTCCTGCTTTGAGCAGGTGGTTGGACTAGATGAGGTCCTTTCCAACCCTGATATTCTTTGATTCTCTGGATAGGGTTGAACCTTATGTTCCTAAGGCTCACAGCTAAGCAAATTATACTGAGCATGTGAAGCCAGAGGAGCTAAGAGGATTTTTAGCCTTGCAGTGTCACTGAAGCTGGATAGCTCAAGGGGCTGAGCAGTAGTCCTTGAACCTGACCCACTCAGCCAGTGTCAGCAAGAGTCTACCTTGGGTAGAAATCTGGTAAAGGTATGAAGGCATACTGCTAAAATTTGTGCCTCAGGCTTAGTTTTTTATTTGTGGGAAATATAATCAAAATATTCTTGGGGAAAATAATTAGATATGCAAATGCTTGCTGGTAGGGAAGGGAGAGAAATAGGCCTGGACAATAGTGGTGGTGGTGGGGGGGGGGTTGGGAGCTCAAGTGTGGGGGAAAGGTTAGGGAGAGTGGGGGTTGGGGCTCTGGGAAAGGGGACATTGAGGTGAAAGGCAGGGCACTTAGGGGAGAATAGGGGCAGGGGGCATCTGTGAACTTCACATTCTCTCTCCCATGTATGTTCCAGGATCTGGGGGGAGTTCTCCCAGGGAGTCTGAGCCAGTCTCCCTGCCTTTGCATGTGTGCTGGGATCTGGATGGGGCCCAGTCCCTCTAGGGGATCTGAGCGCCTATAAATGAGTGGCTGCCTCCCAGGCACCCCTGTGTAGCAGCCCTCAAGTAGCCCCTCTTCTCAGTTTTCTTTGAGTCACTAGTAACTCCGTGGAAGTTTATCCTCTAATCCATGACCATAGTTTATTAACAGAACATAGTACAGAATTCCCAAAGCATAAAACATATCACGCTAGTGCAAATCCTCACTCTCTTAGCCATTGACATAACATATACCAGTGTCTTCAACCACACCCAGACTCCATCGGTCCTCCTCTGTCAGGCCAGCCACTGCAGCCTTTCCTTGTGGGTTGTGTGACGTTATTGACATAATCTGGGATTGTATAGATCATTGTTACAACCAAGGTCCTGTAGTGGCACCAAATCTTGTATAAAGGGGGTCAAATAAGGTGTCTAAGACAAGGTTATGGTTTGCTGGTTATGATTATGCTATCTATATGTGGGTATCATTTTTGTAGTTAAAGTTATGAATATTGGCTTTATCCTGTCTGTAGTTCAAATGTGTGCTGTGCTTCTGATTGACACCCCAGACAAGTTGGTGTCAGCTCTGCCTAGCCTGCTTGATGGCCCATTAAGGACCATTAGCTATACAATTGACCCATGGAGAGAAGGCAGATACGTCTAGTGATTCAGCAAAGTGTGCAGGGACTTGCCCATGTGACTCCAAACTCCATTCTGCTGTAGTTTTCCACAGTAAGAACAAAGAGGTGTTCATACACCTGGAAAAGACTATAAAAGGCTGATGCCTCATCTCCATCTTGTCTTCAATCCTGCTTCATACCTCTGGAGGAATTTTGCTACACTGAAGCTTTGAACCAAGGACTGAGAGACCCATCCCAGCTGTGGATGTCCTCCAGAGACTTGATCTGAACCTGCAGTTTATTTTATCACTGCTGCAAGACTGAACCAAGAACTTTGCCATTGCAGTTTCCACGGTATGCATCCGATGAAGTGAGCTGTAGCTCACGAAAGCTCATGCTCAAATAAATTGGTTAGTCTCTAAGGTGCCACAAGTACTCCTTTTCTTTTTGCGAATACAGACTAACATGGCTGTTACTCTGAAATTTGCCATTACTGTATGTCATTGATTCCATTGAACCAATTCTAGCTCTCATCTATATTTCTTTCTTTTATGAATAAACCTTTAGATTCTGGATTCTAAAGGGTTGTCAACAGTGTGATTGGTGGGTAAAATCTGATTTGCATATTGACATGGGTCTGGGACTTGGTCCTTCAGGATCGAGAGAACCTTTTTTTCTTTTATTGGGGTATTGGTTTTCATAACCATTCGTCCCCATTATGAGTGGCACTGGTGGTGATACTGGGAAACTGGAATGTCTAAGGGATTTGCTTGTGTGACTTGTGATTAGCTAGTGGGGTAAAACCAAAGTCCTCTCTGTCTGGCTGGTTTGGTTTGCCTTAGAGGTGGAAAAACCCCATCCGTGGGCTGTAACTGCCCTGCTTGAAGCAATTTGTCCTCAATTGGCACTCTCAGTTGGGACCCACCAGAACCAGCATAGTTACAGGGTGCAACCCTGCTTTTTCCCAGTGGGAACTCCTTAGCTTGGAGCATCCCTCATGTCCTTGCTCCTCTCACTGTTTTTCAGGGTCCAGCTGTGCAGCAAGGTGACATCAGTGAGTTAACTGTTTTTCCCCCTGCCTTCAGCTCTCTGGCCCTTGGCTCCAGCTGTCTGGCTTAGAGCCAGCAGGCATCTCCCTGCTGCTGCTGCTCCTCCTGCCTTCAGCCCTGGCTATCTTGCTTGGGAGTGCCATCCAGGAAACACCTCTTTCTGCTCTCCTGCCTTCTCCCAGGAATCACCTTCTGGCTCTGGCACCTCTCATTTCCTACCCTTTACTTGATTAATTCAGGGTATGTCTACACAGCAATTGATCCCCCCCTTTGCCTCCACACTGCGGTGGTGCTAACCTAGCGCTTGGACCCAGGGTCCCATGACCCTGCGGGGCTGGAGGGTCCGAGCCCATTTTAAGGAAGGACTTAGGATCCGAGCCGTATTGGTTTCCTGTGTACACATGTCCCCGGCTTGACTTGCATCTGGAAGGCTCTTGGCACCCATCCCACAGTTTCTGATGGCAGAGTAGCAGTGCTGCAGGCAACCAGTGCAACTGGCTGGAAGTGCAGTTACTGCATGGCTGAACGTGCATTCCCTTCCTGATCCTCCTATGGCAGCGGTGGCTCCGTCTCTTGCTCCTCCTTGCTGCTGCGTGGAGCTTGCCCAGAGCAGGGAGCAAAGTTGCAAGGTGGGAGGTGGCTCCTAGCGGCCAGGATGTTGGGGGTCATCCGTCTCTGGGCTGGGCTGACCCAGGAGCTCTGGGCATTTGGTCCTGCTGTGTTCTCTGGTCCTTGCTCCCTGGCTCCCCCTGGCTCCCAGGGGCTGCACGTGCAGGGCCACTCGGGCTGCGTGGACTATCAGGGCAGTGAGTGGAAACCAGCCCCAAAACTTTCCTGCAGCCTCCTGGGGTGCAGTGGGAACGGGGATAAGTGATGCCTAGGAGGTGCTGGAGCACACTGCACCTCAAGTCCCGAGGGTGCACTTCACTGCTCCGCAGCTGGCAATAGCCAGGCTGGAGTGAGTGAGTGTGTGTGTGTATCACCTGCTAAGAACATAAGAATGGCCATATTGGATCAGACCAAAGATCCATCTAGCCCAGTAGCCTGTCTTCCGACAGTGGCCAGTGCCAGGTTCTTCTGAGGGAATGAACAGAACAGGTAATCATCCAGTGATCCATCCCCTGTCTCCCAGCTTCTTCCAAATAGAGGCTAGCGTCATCATTCCTGTCCATCCTGGCTAATAGCCATTGATGGTCCTACCCTCCATGAATTTATCTAGTTCTTTTTTGAACCCTGTTACAGTCTTGGCCTTCACAATATCCTCTGGCAAAGAGTTCCACAGGTTGACTACCCTGTGGAAGAAGAAACAGAAGAAATACTTTCTTTTGTTTGTTTTAAACCTGCCGAAATTCTTTTTTGGCCTTCCTAATTATATTTTTACATTTCATTTGCCGGAGTTTATGCGCCTTTCTATTTTCCTCAATAGGATTTAACTTACACTTTTTAAAGGATGTCTTTTTGCGTCTCACGCTTTCTTTTACTCTGTTGTTTAGGCACTTTTTTGGTTCTCTTACTATGTTTTTTAATTTGGGAGCATACATTTAATTTGAGCCTTTATTATGGTGTCTTTAAAAAGTTTCCATGCAGCTTGCAGGGATTTCACTTTTGGCACTGTACCTTTTAATTTGTGTTTAACTAACTTTCTCATTTTTGTGTAGTTCCCTTTGCTGAAATTAAATGCTGCTGTGGTGTTTTCCCCGCCACAGGGATGTTAAATTTAATTATATTATGGTCACTATTACCAAGTGATTCCGCTATATGCACCTTTTGGACCAGATCCTGTGCTCCACTTAGGACTAAATCAAGAATTGCCTCTCCTCTTGTGGGTTCCAGGACTAGCTGCTCCAAGAAGCAGTCATTTAAGGTGTCAAGAAGCTTTATCTCTGCATCCCATCCTGAGGTGACATGTACCCAGTCAATATGGGGATGGTTGAAATCCCCCACTATTATTGAGTTTTTTATGTTTATAGCCTCTCTGTCTCCCTGAGCATTTCACAGTAACCGTCACCATCCTGGTCAGGTGGTCGGTAGTATATCCCTACCGCTATATTCTTATTATTTGAGCATGGAATTACTATTCATAGAGATTCTATGGTACAGTTTGGTTCATTTAAGATTTTTACTTCATTTGGGAGGATTGTCTTGAAAATTAATGTGCCTCATGTATGCACGGGGTAGGGCTAGTGATTCAAATTTGGGGCCATTCCAGCAAGTTTCCTAGCTACAGCTGTCTACCCAAGAAAACAGCATTTCATAAAGTTCACAAATTCTACCAATTTTTTTGTGTGCACAGCTGGCTTCTAAAATGTGAATGACTTGATGGGATGGGAATGGGAGGGTGAGCTCAAAATGGTGGTGGAGGGGGAGGATGTATGTTGCAGGGAGTTGTGGAGAGACACCAGTCTTCTGTAACCATCATGTAATAAACCGTCAAATCCTTGGAACATATACTATGTCTGAGATTTTTCTTGCTGGCCTTGCTAGCAGCTATACATTCCAGACATTTCAAAGCATGACCATTATCGCCATTCCACTATAACAAAATGTACCAGGGGGAACATTTAGCAACCATGTGGGCTAATGGAGAGAACTGTGGACTGGGACTTGGTAGACCTGGGCTTTATTCCTGGCTCTGTTACTGCCCTCAGGGAAGACTTTTGCCAAGTAATTTTCACCTCTCTGTGCCTCAGTTTCCTCATCAATGGAGATAATGATGTTTCCCTCCTTGAGACCTACTAATGGAAAATGCTATGTGAGAGCTAGGTATAATTATTATTACCTGGCCTCAGTAGCATCTGAACTGTGCATTTGTATGATAATTACACCTGTCTAAATGACTACTAACTCCTACTAACAATATTTCTCTGTCTTCTCAAAAAACTAGAAAATTTAAATGACAAAAAAGTTCATTAATACAGAGAGCTTGTCCACATGAACAGTTAGACTGGGACAAGCTGGGGTGTGAATCTATCGTGCACTAGTCTGCAATGGTCTAATTGTCCATGTGCACTCTGATGGTGCGCATCAACAGTTTGTAAGCACTTTGATTAAGTCCTCTTGAAACAGCACTAGCTTAAAGTGCAGGGTAGATTCACTCCCCCAGGTTGCCACAGTCTAATTGTTTGTGTAGACAAGCCCAGAGTTACGATTGCCTGGCTTTGATCTTTGGCTTGTATCTGGACTCTGGCTTCGATATCAACTTGGCTTGTCCTTGGACTCTGACTACCCAGTTTTAGCCTCTGGCCTGCACTTGGATTCTGGCTACGGTTCTGATCCTGGTTTGTCTACAGACTCTGATCTCAGTTTTCATCCCAGCTTGTCCCCAGATCTTGATTCCAGCACCACCCTTGGCCCTGGCCCAACCCTATGCCTAGTTGTGACCTACGCTCCAACCACTAGGCCTGATTATTGGAGGCAGCTCCTGATAGTACACACCTATGCAACCTTAACTCTGTCCTGGGGAGTAATGCCCCATTATGCCAATAGCCCATATTCACAATCTGCCTGTGCACTGTGTTGAACAGGAGCTACCTACACCTATGCTCATACACTTAAATGCTCCATGGACAGAACGCCAGCTCTGCTGCATTTGACAACCTCTTTTACAAATGTTTTTCCCCTTATGTGCATAATGCCATCTAGTTGTATACTGTCACTTACCTTTCATTGAACTCACAGACCATACTCCTTTCCCATCTAACTGCTGACAATCCCCTGTGCCCTTCTGGTGACACAACCTACACCACACAGTGCTGAAATGAGGGATCCTGGATCTCTCCAGGTACATATGCATGGCTTTCCTTTGATCAGACACAAGGGGAGAGGGGCTCACATAAACCCCCAGCGGGCCACAGCCTCTCAGATTGCCCCAGATCATTTCCCAGTTAGCTCCATTTGTCCCTCCACCGTTCAATACAGGTACATCTAACACAGTGAGTGCAGTTTGTGTGCATGTAGATAATTCCCAGTGGCTATTGCCAGCTGCAGGGGGGGCAGAATTTAGTTTGTACGGGAGTGTATTTTACTCCATGTTTTCTTGCTTACACAAATTTGAGTTTTGATGAATTCAGTGTTCCAGAACAGTGTGTGATATCAGCAGGAAAGCTTAATTCTGTGTTAACAAAGTGTGGGGTATTTTTGGCAATTTAATCTTCTTGAATGTTAGTGAAGATCATAACACCAATGCTTGTGGCTCTCACAAGAGTGCTCATAGCTAACTGCAAATGCCACCTCGTTACCCAAGTTTTTTGGCAATAGGACCTGACTCTCACCAGTGCTTCCAGTCTGCTGTATTGAACGATTATTGCAGAAATATCCCCAAGCCTCAGCCGGCCTCTTGCTGGCAGCTCCTGGGAAATGTGTGTGAATGAGAATCACTGTGGTGGTGGTTTTACTCATTCTCTGATGGTGAGAAAGTCTTTCCTCTGCCTTCATTTCTTCATATATAAAAGGGGGGTATGATATTTACTTGCTTCAGTAAAGCAGTTTGAGCTCAATGGATGGAAAGTACTAGGTAAATATGAAGTATTATTCAAGGGGGGAAATGTGTCAGTATTTGGAGATGCAGGTGGGGTGTATTATGAGGGGTGGGGAGACTAAGGAATGCTGATTTTGAGAAGGGGATGAACCAGAGTAGTGGGAGAGATTGAGGTAGGGATGAAAGTGGGGGTGAGGGATATTGGGAGGTGGGATGGGTTGGCGTTACTGGGGCAGGTGGAGCGGTTAGAGGAGTTGAGCAGATGAGAGATCTCGTTTTTAGTAAGGGGGAAGGAAGTCCTGTTGGAGCTTGCTTCCTGCATAGAGATTGAGGGGTGGGCAGGAGGGAGCTGGATTCAGTGCCAGTAGAGGAGCAAGGTGTTTGGCTAGGAAGATGGCAGTGCTGAGGGAGGAAAGAGTGAATTTGTAGCAGAGGAGGTCTGTGTGGTTGAGGGAGGTCTTTTTGCCAGAGGTGCTCATCTGTATGGGAGTAGAAACAGATGGTGGGGATGCCTCAGGTCTGTGAAGTGTGTGGCAGACCTTGTAGCAAGAGAGAAGGGCAAAAAAATCAAGGATGTCAGTGACTTAGGGCATGTCTACACTACAAACTTAAGTCGACTTCAGTTAGGTTGACATCCAGCCGCCACAGTAATTAAGTCAGTCAAGCGTGTCTATACCACACTCCTTGTGTCACTGGAGCATGTCCTTATTAGCATTGCTTGCATTGATGCAGAGAGCAGTGCACTGTAGGTAGCTATCCCACAGTGCAACTCACTATAGGGGGTTTTGGGAAGGGCTTGCAATGCCTCATGGGACCCAAACATTCTCATCGGGAGGACTGGGAACATGGTTTCAATGTCCCATGATGCAGTTTTCTCCCTCCCCTGATTTCAGCTAGAACCCATAATATTTCGCACCTTTTTTCAAAAGGCTGGCATAGCCACGCGTACACCATATCCTGAGAAGCATGGACCCCACTCAACTGTGCACTGTTGACCAGATGTCCCGATTTTATAGGGACAGTCCCAGTTTTGGGGGCTTTTTCTTATATAGGCACCTATTACCCCCTCTACTCCGTCCCAATTTTTTACACTGGCTGTCTGGTCACCCTAACTATTGTGAGCATTACAAACACCACATGCCTTATCCTACAGTATTCACAAAGCTGTGAGAGGAACCACCATGCAGAACGTGGCAGTGTCCTTCAAGCAGCACTGCTGGTAGCCATAGAATGAAACAATTCCCAGTTGCTGCTGGCAGTCGTGTGGGAACTGAACACGATGGATTGCTGTTTCTGGTATTGAGAGCCAAGCACTGACTGGCGGGATCACATTGTTATGCAGTTATGGGATGATGATCAGCGGTTGCAGAACTTTTGTATGTACAAGGCCACTTTCCAAGAACTGTGTGCAGGGCTCTCCCCAGCCCTGCAGCGCAGCAATACTAAAAACGAGACCTGCTCTGACAGTGGAGAACTGAGTGGTAATTGTGATGGGGAAGCTTGCAAAGCCAGACTGCTACCTGTCAGTGGGGAATCAATTTGGAGTTGGTAATTCCATCATGGAGGCTGTTGTGATCCAAGTATGCAGGGCCATTAATCATCTTCTGCAAAGAAAGATTGAGACTCTGGGCAAAGAGATACTGGATGGTTTTGCTGCAATGGGGTTCCCTAACTGTGATGGGGTGATAGATGGCATGCCTATCCTTATCTTGGCACCAGACCATCTTGCCAAAGAGTACATAAACAGAAAAGGATACTTTTCAATGGTGTTGCAAGTGCCGGTGGATCACCGGGGCCGTTTTACCAACATCAACATGGGATGGTCAGGGAAGGTGCATGATGCACGCATCTTAAGAACACAGGTCTGTTCAGAAAGCTGCAAGCAAGTACTCTCTTTCTGGCACACAAAATAGCTAGTGGTGATGTTGAAATGCCAATAGTGATCCTGGGAGACCCAGACTACCCCTTACTTCCGTTGGCTCTTGAATTCATACACCCGACACCTGGACAGCAGCAAGGATCAGTTCAACAATAGGCACAGCAAGTGCAGAATGGTGGTTGAATGTGCCTTTGGCCATTTAAAGGGTTGCTGACGCAGTTTGCTTACTAAGTTAGACCTCCGTGAAACCAATATCCCCATGGTTATAGCTGCCTGCTGTGTGCTTCATAATATCTGTGAGGCAAAAGGAGAGACATTTCCACAGGGGTGGGACGTGAAGGTGGATAAGCTGTCTGCTAATTTTGAGCAGCCAGATACCAAGGCTAGAAGAAAAGCTCAGCATGGAGCATTGCATCTCAGGGAGGCTTTGAAAACCCGTTCTAGTAATGACCCACAGTAATGTGCGCTGATTCTCTGTACTGTGCCTCCCCATGGTGTGAACCTTGCTGTGACAGCACACCCCTTCTATTACCTCAGTTTCCTTGTCCATCCTCTTAACCCCCCCCACCCCGGCTGTTTTAAATTAATAAACTATAAACTAATAAACTATTAATTCATTCTCTCATTTTATTGAACAAAGATACTGAAACTTAAAGATCACAAATAGAATTTAACCTTGGACACAAGGTGGAATAAAATTGGTAGGAGAAAAACACATTAATCTTGTCTTTAAAAGTACAGTAGCCTCCTTGTCATACATCATTGTATATGCAGCTTTTATTTTTGGGACCTTCCCCTGCGGTTGAGCGGAAGGGATATTGCATTTGCCCTCCTCTTCTCCTGGAATGTTAGGGGGAGGAGGAGAAGTACGTTGATGTTGGAATGCCATTCTGCAGGGGCTGCAGAGGGAGTCTAGCCTCAAGGTGTTTCTCCTGAAGGTCAACCAGATGTCTCAACATGTCTGTTCTTTCAGAATCCCCAGCACTTCCTCCTGCATGCCACGGCCACTTTCCTGGGCTGCTGCTCTGCTCACCATGTCCAGTTTTTCAGAGAGAGAAATCCTCCACGCTCTCTGTGTGGTGTTCGCTGTCCCAAAGGCGTTCGTAATCTCATTAAACATGTCATCATGTGTTCTTTCACCTTTGTCTTATCTGGGAGAGCCTCTACACCATTGTGGAGGAAGAGCGGAAGGCCACACTTTCAGCTGTAAGCCATGGAAAGCACAAAACAACCATTGTCAGTGCAGACCTAGGATCTAGTGCGGAGTTGCTTTATAAAAATCACTCCCTTTATTTCACAGAAGTTTAAGGCAGAGCATTTTCATTTATATAAGGTATTCACTGAACCAGTTCGCTGTCCCAGCGCTGGTGAGTATGGCCCTGGGGCATGGGTACCAGACAGTCAGCAGCATTGGGTGGGCAACCTGTGGCGGGACCAGAGGTGGGCAGGGTGCCATGCCACCTTCCCCTTTATAACATGGACGTTGTCTGGAGATTGGGGACCAGCATTCACCATCCTGAACTGCAAGCCTTTGCAGAGGCTACGCCGGGGGGTGCTTGTGGTGGTGAGTGGGCACCACAAAATTCTCCTCCCCTTCCCCGCTGCTGCTAGCCGAGGTTTGTAGCTACTAAGGTCAATGCCCAGCCCCTGCTGCCCAAACTATAGCCATGTTTTGGAAACAGTGGGTGAAGGGGCAGAAAATCATAGAAGATTAGAGTTAGAAGAGACCTCAGGAGGTCATCTAGTCCAACCCCCTAGTCAAAGCAGGACCAACAAGGCAGGGAGAGCACAGACATTATTTTTTGCACAATCACTATTGTTTGTGGTCCAAGCAGTTGAAATGAAAACTACTGCCATCTCCCCTAGGTGAATCTATCTGATATCAGGCTCCTGAGGGTAACAGAGGTAGCAAGGGAACAGACGGGGTCTTTATGCTGCAATGCTGTGTACTGCAATGATGCCAGCCAAATTAACACTGGAGTAGCATGTGGAATTGTCCTACCGTGGTGGAAGAAATAAAGCAGCCCTTCCCAGAAACCTTCTGCAACAGATTGCAGAGTACCTGAAAGTTACTGGAGAAACCAGAAAGTTTCCTGGAGATTTCTATGGAGGATTCCTAGCCCATCCCTGTGTACATAAATAGTCTTTTTTGTGGGGCATCCTCTGTGTAGTTGGTGTGGCTACTGGTAAGCATATAGCTGCTCTACCTCACCTTGTTAATTTTAATAAAAAATAGAATATAAGAACACATGACCCCAAAATATTACTTGAAATTGAATACTCACCAGAGGTTTTTTCCCCAGCATCACGCTTGGCCGCGATGCTGTTCTGTGACTGGCTGCACTGCCCCGAGAGGATGTATTCCCCACTCACCTGTCTCCCATTCTCCTCCTCCTCTTCCTTGTCCAAGACCACCACCTCCCTGTTGCCTGTGCTGACCCAGGACTCCTCCTCCTCACCTGTATCCACGCTGCTCTTGCGGGTTGGGGGACCGGGATCGCCACTGAGAATCACATGCAGCTCCTTGTCTGCAGTGTTCAGTGCTTCTTGGCAGTTAATAGCCCTAGCACCTCTGGGCTTGCTGCATCAGTTATGAATGAAAAAGAATTGCTTGAGCCTTGGTACCTCTTTCATTACAAATTAAGCACTGGTGATGCTGCACCAGAGTGACTGTTTGCCTCCCTTGCCTTCTGGTATGCCTGCCACAGTTTCTTGATTTTCATGCGGGACTGCTGCATGTCCCTAGTGTAGTCCTTTGCCCCCATTCCCCGTGTGATTGGCTTGTAGATGTGTACGTTTCTATGGCTGGATTGGAGCTGTGCCTGCCCCGCCTCTTCTCCTCACAGATGAAGAAGATCCACCACCTCCTGTGTACTCCAGTCTGGAGCGCCTTTGGAGCACAGAGCCGTCATGATCAGCTAGGCAGGCAAGCTCTTCCCACCGAAAAAGCAGGAAATAGACATTCAAAAGTTCCCGGTCCTTTAACAGGGGAGGGGCTATTTCCTGTGTACCTGCCTGTTGTGCAGCAGAGTTAAAAATGCTTACCAGAGCGGTTAGAGCAGAGCATTGTGGGACTCCTGAAAGCCAGTTGGTCGATGTAAGCAACACAGTGTCTGCACTGCCTCTACGTTGACCTAACAACATCTAATTATGTGCTACGCCTCTTGTAGAGGTGGAGTAATTAAGTTAACATAGTAGGTGAGTTACATCAATGGAAGGGACCTAGTAGTGTAGAGACATTTATTATTAGGTCGACATAACGCAGCCTACATCAACCTTGCTGTGTAGTGCAAACCAGGCCTTAGTCAATGGAGGAGAGGGCAGGAAGAGGAAGAGAAGTCATGGAAGGACTGACTAGTAGGGCAGGGAGTAGGTGGGCAATGTTGATAGAAATGGGACAGGGGTTGGAGAGGAGGAACTCAGTGATGGAAAGATCGGAGAAGGAGCAGTGCTGGCTGAAAGCCAGATCAGATGGATGGGAGAGCTGACCCATTGGTTGCAGGTCAGATAAGTTGGTGAGGACAAATAGGTGGAAGGCAAAAGAATCAGATGAGTCATAAACAGGGAAGTAAAAAAAGAATAGAACTTTGGCAAGCTTTTCTCCAGGTCCCCAGCTCCCAATGTCTCCCGTGACTGGAATAATAGTTAAATTTAATAATTAAGTAAATTCATTAGTTAATACCTTTAGCATCCTAGCTTTAGTAAGTTCTTTTAACACTTTAGGTTTAGTAAACATTCTATGTTATGCCACTTTACACCGAGTGTCTCGTTCCCTAGGTTTAGCTAAATCCCTCAACAAACTAGAGTTAATAAGATAGCACCCTGGGATTCATATCATACAAACCACAGGTTTGTATATATTCAGATTTCTCATATATTTCCTTATCTGCTCCCCATCAGTAACTATTTTATAAGGTTTCAGAGTAGCAGCCGTGTTAGTCTGTATTCGCAAAAAGAAAAGGAGTACTTGTGGCACCTAAGAGACTAACAGATTTATTTGAGCATAAGCTTTCGTGAGCTACAGCTCACTTCATCGGATGCATTCCGATGAAGTGAGCTGTAGCTCATGAAAGCTTATGCTCAAATAAATTTGTTAGTCTCTAAGGTGCCACAAGTACTCCTTTTATTTTATAAAGATTTTCTTTTTAATTGTCCAAACTTCCAGTCTTTATTTTTATTGTAAAATACTGATTAAAAGAGATTCAACAGCTCAAGAATTTTGGAATCATATTAATTTAATCACTCCCTGAATTTAAGACCTCCCCAATTGGTCTCTTCCATTTTAGGTTTAGAAGTGCCCTTCTTATTCCTGTAGCTATTTTGGCACCATTAACCCCTTGTGCCATTTTGCTGTGTTATCTTTTCTCTGCATCCTTATCTGGCAGAATATTCCTCTTTGGTTACCTCCTGACTTCTCCATTTCTAGTACAGATTTTCCCTTTTACACTCAATCGCTTGTGGAGTAAGAGAGGCCTTTTCCCCTTGCATTCTTTTTCAGAAGAGTCAATAGATGTTGCTTCTTAATCATTTAGGATTTTGCTATATGGATTTTAACATTTCTTTCCGTTGCACTTTGCTCATTAGATCTCTTAATTCCTCAGGATTTGCTTCCTTGAAATGTGATCGCCTCATACTCCTGCATTGGGTGAAATCCCACTTACTCTTTCAAACATCAGTTCCAAGCTTCTCTGTTCTTCACTTAATTAATCAGTTCCTTGCGCTCAGTGAGAAGCAGATCCTGGGTCAGATCCTTAGCCCCTGCTAAAGCTCCAGAAACCAACCCTATAAGGGCTCTAGACTTCCCTGGTGTGATGGTGGCTTGGGCTGCCATAAAGCCATCTACACCAGCTTTGTACTAGTCCCTCTTGAACTATCCCCCAGTGCAGGAGGTGTGATGGAGCTGACTAGGGTGAGGAGTGGGTCTAGCAGACTGCTCTAGCCAGTGCAAGGTAGAACAGCCCTGTGGGGACTTAGAATCATAGAATATCAGGGTTGGAAGGGACCCCAGAAGGTCATCTAGTCCATCTAGACTTAGAATCTCCATCCCTCCCCAGATGTGCCCCCAGGGCACAGTGTCATCTGGCTATCAGTTTGCTTGTGATATTGCTAATGATAATCTCAGCTTGTCAAGATCCAAGGAGATCATGAACTTGCCTCACATTTTATAGAGCTTTAGTGTATTTGTCCTCCTTTGAGGCCAGTTTCTTCCATGGCTTCTAGTTTTACAGCCAGCCTCCAGGATGCAGTTCCTCAGCAAAAATACAGTAATTCTGCAGTAGGGCTGTTTCACTAGTGAATTCCTGCTGGTGGATCACAGGCTGCAGACCACAGAGGCAGAAAATCCCTGAGAATAGGGATCATTGCTGTGCCTGCCACCCACAAACTGTACTGCACATGCAGCTGGCTGGCATACCCCACAGAAAGGGCCCACCTAGCTGGGGAGGAAGTGTGGTCCTTTGCTTAGGCAACCTCTGCCAGCCAGTCAGCAAGTCTCCTGAGGAGCCCTGGCTAAATTAAATCTGATTAAATCAGTGCCTTCCCCTGCAGATGACTTGCCACCTTGGATACAGCTATTCCCATAGATGGAGAAGGAGAAGAAACCCCACACCAAGACCTATAGAGCTGAGTCAAGCCCTTAGTGTCAATAAGATTTCCTTTATGTAACTGTGGAGGAGACTGTCATGCCTTATTAATAATCTCAGATGACACATTTATAACTAGAATTAAGCTTTCCCATATTATGGAGTCAGTTTGGATGTGGCATGTGGGAACTGGGGAATTTCTTTGAGGAATGAAGCATGCTGGCTGCATCTGGGTAGTTCAGATCCCTCATGAGGATATTGTTTCTTTGGTTTCAAGTTACACATTGGGTGTAAGCTGGTCAGAAAACAGGTGTAAAAGGGGTAAAATTGTTTAAGTTGCTCTAATTTGGCATTCAGTGGGTGTCCAATATCCATAGTACAAGTGTGGTCATGCTGACTGGGGTTGTCCATTGATTGTACTCCCTCCATCTGTTTATACACTTGTTGTCTCTTGTCTGAGGGTGTGTTTACACTGACAAAAAAGTATGTTCTTTACTTGGGTTAGCTAACTCAAGTTAAAATACTAGTGAAGACACAGAAACTCTGCTTTTAACTTAAATTAGCAGCACAAACTAAAGCCTGTAAAGCAGCATGAAGTTAAAAGCCAAGTTGCTGTGTTTTCACTGCTGTTTTAACCTGAAGTAGATAAATTGAGTCAGCTAAACCAAATAAAGGACCCCTGCCTTTTGCTTCCCCCTCAGTGTAAACATACTCTCTGATTGTAAGCTTTACCAGGAAAGGATCATCTTTGTGCTACATATCTGTACAGCACCTAACACAGTGGGCAGCTGATCCATGGCTGGGGTCTCTAAGCCCGACTGTAATATCAGTAATAAATACAAATGGTAAAAATGTCACTCATAGTATGGTGTAAGATGCAGCACATTCCCCTCCCGTCCTCAAACATACGCACACTTTCTCTCTCCCTCTCCCTCCCCACTACATCTTCTTGGCCTTCCTGCTACATCCCCCTTACTCTCTCAGCAGATGCAACCAATACTGTTTTTACCCCTTACACACATTGTGTGGTCCTTTTGCACCCAAAATGTAACTTGTGCCATCATTTCTGTCCCCACTGATTTAGATCTGTTGTTCTGGGTGCCTCCCAGCTCCCCTGACATGGTACATTTGTATATACAGTCCAAAACATTTTGTATATACGTTTGTATATACAGTGATGTAGTGGTGGGAGTCTGCTATAGACCACCGGACCAGGGGGATGAGGTAGATGAGGCTTTCTTCCGGCAGCTCACGGAAGCTACTAGATCGCATGCCCTGATTCTCATGGGTGACTTTAATTTTCCTGATATCTGCTGGGAGAGCAATACAGCGGTGCATAGACAATCCAGGAAGTTTTTGGGAAGCGTAGGGGACAATTTCCTGGCGCAAGTGCTAGAGGAGCCAACTAGGGGGGGGCGCTTTTCTTGACCTGCTGCTCACAAACCGGGTAGAATTAGTGGGGGAAGCAAAAGTGGATGGGAATCTGGGAGGCAGTGACCATGAGTTGGTTGAGTTCAGGATCCTGACGCAGGGAAGAAAGGTAAGCAGCAGGATACGGACCCTGGACTTCAGGAAAGCAGACTTCGACTCCCTCAGGAAATGGATGGCCAGGATCCCCTGGGGGACTAACTTGAAGGGGAAAGGAGTCCAGGAGAGCTGGCTGTATTTCAAGGAATCCCTGTTGAGGTTACAGGGACAAACCATCCCAATGAGTCGAAAGAATAGTAAATATGGCAGGCGACCAGCTTGGCTTAATGGTGAAATCCTAGCGGATCTTAAACATAAAAACGAAGCTTACAAGAAGTGGAAGGTTGGACATATGACCAGGGAAGAGTATAAAAATATTGCTCGGGCATGTAGGAATGATATCAGGAGGGCCAAATCGCACCTGGAGCTGCAGCTAGCCAGAGATGTCAAGAGTAACAAGAAGGGTTTCTTCAGGTATGTTGTCAACAAGAAGAAAGCCAAGGAATGTGTGGGCCCCTTACTGAATGAGGGAGGCAACCTAGTGACAGAGGATGTGGAAAAAGCTAATGTACTCAATGCTTTTTTTGCCTCTGTTTTCACTAACAAGGTCAGCTCCCAGACTGCTGCGCTGGGCATCACAAAATGGGGAAGAGATGGCCAGCCCTCTGTGGAGATAGAGGCGGTTAGGGACTATTTAGAAAAGCTGGATGTGCACAAGTCCATGGGGCTGGATGAGTTGCATCCGAGAGTGCTGAAGGAATTGGCGGCTGTGATTGCAGAGCCATTGGCCGTTATCTTTGAAAACTCGTGGCGAACCGAGGAAGTCCCGGATGACTGGAAAAAGGCTAATGTAGTGCCAATCTTTAAAAAAGGGAAGAAGGAGGATCCTGGGAACTACAGGCCAGTCAGCCTCACCTCAGTCCCTGGAAAAATCATGGAGCAGGTCCTCAAAGAATCAATCCTGAAGCACTTGCATGAAAGGAAAGTGATCAGGAACAGCCAGCATGGATTCACCAAGGGAAGGTCATGCCTGACTAATCTAATCGCCTTTTATGATGAGATTACTGCTTCTGTGGATGAAGGGAAAGCAGTGGATGTATTGTTTCTTGACTTTAGCAAAGCTTTTGACACGGTCTCCCACAGTATTCTTGTCAGCAAGTTAAGGAAGTATGGGCTGGATGAATGCACTATAAGGTGGGTAGAAAGCTGGCTAGATTGTCGGGCTCAACGGGTAGTGATCAATGGCTCCATGTCTAGTTGGCAGCCGGTATCAAGTGGAGTGCCCCAAGGGTCGGTCCTGGGGCCGGTTTTGTTCAATATCTTCATAAATGATCTGGAGGATGGTGTGGATTGCACTCTCAGCAAATTTGCGGATGATACTAAACTGGGAGGAGTGGTAGATACGCTGGAGGGGAGGGATAGGATACAGAAGGACCTAGACAAATTGGAGGATTGGGCCAAAAGAAATCTGATGAGGTTCAATCAGGATAAGTGCAGGGTCCTGCACTTAGGATGGAAGAACCCAATGCACAGCTACAGACTAGGGACCGAATGGCTAGGCAGCAGTTCTGCGGAAAAGGACCTAGGGGTTACAGTGGACGAGAAGCTGGATATGAGTCAGCAGTGTGCCCTTGTTGCCAAGAAGGCCAATGGCATTTTGGGATGTATAAGTAGGGGCATAGCGAGCAGATCGAGGGATCTGATCGTTCCCCTCTATTCGACATTGGTGAGGCCTCATCTGGAGTACTGTGTCCAGTTTTGGGCCCCCCACTTCAAGAAGGATGTGGATAAATTGGAGAGAGTCCAGCGAAGGGCAACAAAAATGATTAGGGGACTGGAACACATGAGTTATGAGGAGAGGCTGAGGGAGCTGGGATTGTTTAGCCTGCAGAAGAGAAGAATGAGGGGGGATTTGATAACTGCTTTCAACTACCTGAAAGGGGGTTCCAAAGAGGATGGCTCTAGACTGTTCTCAATGGTAGCAGATGACAGAACGAGGAGTAATGGTCTCAAGTTGCAGTGGGGGAGGTTTAGATTGGATATTAGGAAAAACTTTTTCACTAAGAGGGTGGTGAAACACTGGAATGCGTTACCTAGGGAGGTGGTAGAATCTCCTTCCTTAGAGGTTTTTAAGGTCAGGCTTGACAAAGCCCTGGCTGGGATGATTTAACTGGGAATTGGTCCTGCTTTGAGCAGGGGGTTGGACTAGATGACCTTCTGGGGTCCCTTCCAACCCTGATATTCTATGATTCTATGAAAACCTCATTGGCCTGTCCAGCAGACATGTCACATTTTAGTCTCCTGGTCAATTCACTGTCCACTTCCACCTTTGGTCTCTCTCAGCCATTCTTGCTCCCCAGCTTTGTATCACCCACTGCATTACTTGTGTGTTTTCCAACCTGAATCCTGTGTATTATATATTCACATTCCTTTGGATTATTTCTCTGTCCTCACTTGCAATGTGACCCTCTCCAAATTAGTATAATTTGAGGATTTAATTAACGTGCCATTTATTCCCCTCTTTCAGATCATTAATGAAGATGGTAAATGAGACTGGATGTAAACCCCATCCCCGCAGACCCCATTATACACTTACCCCCAACTTGATACATTGACATTTGATTACAGACCTTCAGTTAGTTTTCACTCCACCTGATAGTGTTATATTCTAGTTGAATTCATGCTGAGAACGTGTGAGGTACGGTATCAAATGTTTTACTAAAATGTATTTAAATTACATTAGACACTAATGGCCATCCCAAGGGCCGGTAATTTCCAAAGGGTCATTGTTGTTTGTTCCAGGCCTCATTTGCTGTAATTATGGATTGTTAAGGCTGTAAGAAAATGACAGGCCATGGTTTTGTTGCACAAACCTTGACTTTCAACACACACTGCAACTTTTTCGCAATGCCAGTTAGTCAAATTTGGCCCTGCTGCCCTGGCTGGGCCAAAGTTGAGTGAGTGGCATTGCAACCTGGTGCACATGGTGGGGTCAGTGGTGCAGTTGGACGCAGAGGTTGCCATGGCTGGGGACTTGAGTGGTCAGGGCCAGGCTTCCCTAGAAAGCTTATCCTGCTTACTGCCCTGACTCTGTGCTGACCACTGCTGCCTGCCTTAGATCCTGCTGGTGCTGGCCTCACGCCATCCAAGTGCAGTTTCGCTTCTGCCAAGTGCTGCAGACCAGACCTGCCAAGCAGCAGCGGCTTCTGTGTGGCTTTGAAGAGTTCACCTTCTGTGGCTGCCCAGCCATGCTTGAGGACAAGCTTGGAGAGGCCCTGGTGAGTGGTGCTGGGTGGGGCCTGGGGCTTGTGCCTCCTTCTGGGTCTGGGACTGAGACGGGGAGCCGAAGCAGTGCTGGACCCCCACCGGGCCTCCACTTGTCTCTGAACGGAGGGCTCATTTCCCCCCCACCCCCACCCCAGCATGAGAATTAGAGGAATGGGGGTGGGTATCCAGCTCCTTTTGGAGGGTACAGGACTCAGATGCCAACTCAGCAAAACAAGGGTTTAGGCACTGCAGCCCCCACACCTCTGTCCTAAAGACCTTCAATGTCTAAAATATTTTATTTCAAATGAAAATGTGCCAAACAGCAATAAGCAGAGACTTTTGAATTACACAGATGCTCTAGTAATCTATTTGCATGTTTTTTGTGGTTTTTCATTTCTGTTTTTGAACAAATGCTGTGAATCCATTTTTGTTTGTTTATGGTACTTGAACTGACTGCATGAAAATGGCAACTAATAAACTGTTACAAATTTGAACCAAACATTGACAATTTTCTTAGTCTTATGTGTTGTTTGAGCTTGTCTTTTTTTTAATTTTTTTCATTTATTTTTTTTCATCCTCCTCTCTGTAATTGTACTTATTCTGCAAAATCATAGAATCATAGAATATCAGGGTTGGAAGGTACCTCTGGAGGTCATCTAGTCCAACCCCCTGCTCAAAGCAGGACCAATCCCCAATTAAATCATCCCAGCCAGGGCTTTGTCAAGCCTGACCTTAAAAACTTCTAAGGAAGGAGATTCTACCACCTCCCTAGGTAACACATTCCAGTGTTTCACCACCCTCCTAGTGAAAAAGTTTTTCCTAATATCCAACCTAAACCTCCCCCACTGCAACTTGAGACAATTACTCCTTGTCCTGTCATCTGCTACCATTGAGAACAGTCTAGAGCCATCCTCTCTGGAACCACCTCTCAGGTAGTTGAAAGCAGCTATCAAATCCCCCCTCATTCTTCTCTTCTGCAGACTAAACAATCCCCGTTCCTTCAGCCTCTCCTCATAAGTCATGTGTTCCAGACCCCTAATCATTTTTGTTGCCCTTCGCTGGACTCTCTCCAATTTATCCACATCCTTCTTGTAGTGTGGGGCCCAAAACTGGACACAGTACTCCAGATGAGGCCTCACCAATGTCAAATAGAGGGGGATGATCACGTCCCTCGATCTGCTCACTATGCCCCTACTTATACATCCCAAAATGCCCCTGGCCTTCTTGGCAACAAGGGCACACTGCTGACTCATATCCAGCTTCTCGTCCACTGTCACCCCTAGGTCCTTTTCCACAGAACTGCTGCCTAGCCATTCGGTCCCTCGTCTGTAGCTGTGCATTGGGTTCTTCCATCCTAAGTGCAGGACCCTGCACTTATCCTTATTGAACCTCATCAGATTTCTTTTGGCCCAATCCTTCAATTTGTCTAGGTCCCTCTGTATCCTATCCCTGCCCTCCAGCGTATCTACCACTCCTCCCAGTTTAGTATCATCCGCAAATTTGCTGAGAGTGCAATCCACACCATCCTCCAGATCATTTATGAAGATATTGAACAAAACCGACCCCAGGACCGACCCCTGGGGCACTCCACTTGACACCGGCTGCCAACTAGACATGGAGCCATTGATCACTACCCGTTGAGCCCGACAGTGTAGCCAACTTTCTACCCACCTTGTAGTGCATTCATCCAGCCCATACGTCTTTAACTTACTGACAAGAATACTGTGGGAAATGAAGCATTTAAAAAAAAAAGGCATTAAAGATAGTCTGGTAAACTTGTTCTTTCTGACCCCCAATATTGCTTATTGCTCAAAATTACATTATGTTCAGCAGTGTGCCGTTCTTGCCAAGAAGGCTAACAGCATATTGGGCTGTATTTGTAGGAGCGTTGCCAGCAGATCGAGGGAAGTGATTATTCCCCTCTATTCGGCACTGGTGAGGCCACACCTGGAGTATGGCATCCAGTTTTGGGCCCCCCACTACAGAAGGGATATGGACAAATTGGAGAGAGTGCAGCGGAGGGCAACGAAAACGATTAAGGGGCTGGGGCACGTGGCTTGCGGGGAGAGGCTGAGGGAATTCCAGTGGCGCAATGTGTTAGTGCACAGTGCTGACAGAGCAGTGCTGTGTGGAGTATTGCTGAAGCTGTGAGTTCAGACCTCACCTGGAGCACTGGTTTTCTTTAATCTCGGGGGAGGGATAGCTCAGTGGTTTGAACATTGGCCTGCGAAACCCAGGGTTGTGAATTCAATCCTTGAGGGGGCCATTTAGGGATCTGGGGCAAAAATTGGGGATTGGTCCTGCTTTGAGCAGGGGGTTGGACTAGATGACCTCCTGAGGTCCCTGCCAACCCTGATATTCTATGAACTGGGGTTATTTAGTCTGCAGAAGAGAAGAGTGAGGGGGGATTTGATAGCAGCTTTCAATTACCTGAAGGGGGGTTCCAAAGCGGATGGAGCTCTGCTGTTCTCAGTGGTGGCAGATGACAGAACAAGAAGCAATGGTCTCAAGTTGCAGTGTGGGAGATCTAGGTTGGATATTAGGAAACACTGTTTCACTAGGAGGGTGGTGAAGCACTGGAATGGGTTCCCTAAGGAGGTGGTGGTATTTCCATCCTTAGAGGTTTTTAAGGCCCGGTTTGACAAAGCCTTGGCTGGGATGATTTATTTGGTGTTGGTCCTGCTTTGAGCAGGGGATTGGACTAGATGACCTCCTGAGGTCTCTTCCAACCCTAATATTCTGTGATTCTATGATCTGTAGTGATTTTTTTCTCCTTAATATTTATTCCATTTTACAAGGGATAGGAAGTGGATTTATCAAACAGTTATTGCCAAGATTTCTCTCCTTTGTTTGGAGATGTATTTTTCTCCAGTCTTCTAGTGCTTTCCATGACTGTTTCTCGCTTCGTCCCTACTGGTGCATGTTATTACTTCTTCCAGTCAGACTCTGCAGTGATTTTTACACAATGACACCTTAAGTTATAGGCATAACTGGGAATAATGTATATTTCCCATTTTAAAGGAAGAATAAAATAAAAAGTGTTACTGTAATCTGATGTTCCACTGCTATAGCCAAGCACCACCCTTTTTATTTAACACCTGTGTTGCAGCAGTGAATAAGGAACTCAACCAGGTCAGGACCCTGTTGTGGCAGTTGCTGTACAAACATACAGTAAATGAATGACAGTCCCTGCCCCAACAAATTTACAATCTAAAAGACAAGGCCTAAAAGGGGAATGAGACAAACAGTACTGCGCAGAATCCTCTGTCTTGCATAATTTTGTATTTTCCCACATAAAATAAATTTTGCCTAAGTGCTGCAGTTCTTCCTTTTGCTCACCAGAGGCTGCTGTGGTGCCAGAATAGCCAGCTGCAGGAACACAGCCAGCTGTTCTGGCACCACAGCGGCCTCTGGTGGGGAAAAAGGTGAAACTGCAGCACTTCTGGGGCAGAATGTATTTTCTATGCCCAGCGCTGCAGAATTCCCCCAGGAATTCATCACAGCACCCTGCCTGCAGAGCCAGGTTAGGACACACAGTGGGGCACACAGGGCTGCTGAGGAGTCACAGGTGGGTTCAGAATGGCTGGGGGGTGGGACAGACCGGGGCATAGGCTCAGGAGCTAGTGTGGTTACAGCGCTGAGCCGGGGGGTTGGGGGGGAGGGGCTGCAGAGACCCATGGGGATAGGGTCTGTGGGGACGGGCAGATGTGCCTGACTGAATGAGAGAGGCTTGGAGTCAGCCAGGGTCTGCATGAGGGCGGCTTCCCAACTCCCTAAGAATCTCCCCCCATAGCACCAACACCCTCTAGGTTCACTCCTAGGCTCCTTCCCTCTCCCTCAACTTCTCCATTACCCCTGACTCCCCCAAGCCTTTGCACTGCTTCCTGACAGGTGCAGGAAATACAGTTCTGTATTGTAATGTAAATGCATTACTCAAAGTTCTATATTAATATGCCTAGTAAGGAATCTATTTATTTGTTTAAAAAAAATTACCAGAATCTTTTTTTTGGTCTGTATTGTTACAGACATATTTGCTGATGGATATTGAACTATATTACCAAAATAATTGAAACTGGCATGATTATATTGTGCTATTTTAACAAATAAAATATGTGGAATTTTGCAGAAATTTCAAATACTGAATTTTTATTTTTTTGGTGCAGACTTCCCCCTGGAGTAAAACAGGCAGACTAGGGTAGCATATGATAGGATATGTGAAATTGTTAGCCGGTCACTATTAGTGATCACACACTGGCCACTCTGCTTATATGCTGTTTTTATCCTCTGTCTTCAGTCTAATGTCACACTGAGATATTTTGGGATGGGATGGGATTGTCTCTTATCTTCTAGCCACAGAAGTCTATGCATGTGCAGTTCTGCTTAGGCCTTTCAATTGTTTAGACGGAATGCTGACACAATAGTTCCGGTAGAGTTTGGTTTAGCTGCCAGGATAAGAAATATTCTTCCATAGTTTTAAGGTTCTTGGTTAGGCTGTATTCTATGATAGATTCTCTGCCTGTGCACTCAAAACAATGTCGTCAACAATGCATAGACACATTTCTATGATCAAGTCTGGGGAAGGTTGCTTGTGTGAAATATTAAACAGGATCGGCGCTAGGACAGGTCCCTGTGATAAGCAATCATTCAGAGTATGTGGCCTGCTGACCTCATTATCAAGGAAAATGCAAAACCTATGATTGATTATAGTGAAAGTTTCTTACAGATTTTTACTTAAAGCAGGACTAAAATATCTGCTTTGCAATTTAAATGTTGCATTTCTTCTCAAATTTGACACAGTTTTACAGAGAGCAATGGAATATTGTGTATTGTTTTAGAAAAAGGTTTTGTAACTTTTGCAAAGGAAATACTTTAAAAATGCTCCTTTTTAAATTTTGCTGTTTTATTCACGTTTTTTTGGATTCCTCTATTGTAAAACATAAATTTACACAAGCTTAAGATTTCACCAAGTAACTCATCTTTACAATATCTCAGGCACAGGCTAAGGTGTGGAACCTGAAATATTAAAGTTATAAAACGATTGCTATAATTTACTGTAAGCAAAGGAACCTATAGGTCATGAGAAGTGTTATTGATGCCATGCTCTGGTACAGATCATGAGACTGCTGAGAGTGTCCTTTTTGGGGATGGGGGTGTGATGTTATCTGATTAAAATATGACCATATAGATAGTTGTTGCAACCACTGTTCTATATTTGCAGCAAATCTTGTACAAAGGTTGTCAAGTGAGGTGTCTATGAAAAGGTTATGATTTTGCTGTGTGTATGCATGTATCATTTTTGTATTTGAAGTTATAAGTATTGGCCCTCAACCTGGATTTCAAATGTTTGCTTCTGGGGTACCACCCACAAGGTAGCTAGCCAGCACATGTTGGAGGGACTATTCAAATTAAGTGGCTCATGAAGAAACACTTGGTTGACAATGGACCATGGGAGACGCCCATCTACGCTGTGTCATGTTAAACGTTCTGTCTGGGGTGTAGGTAATGGCTTCCTGCAATGACTGAGTGAAATTGGGCATGAACATGTGACTCCAAACTCCATCTTGTTGCTGTAATTTTCCACAGTAAGAACAATGGGATGCCCTCCACATGGCAGAAGCTATAAAAGGCCCTGGAAACACTTCCATTTTGTCTTCAATCCTGCTTCTTACCTCTGGAAGAACTTTGCTACAAACTGAAGCTCTGAACAAAGGACTGAATGACCCATCCAAGCTGTGGATGTATTCCAGAGACTTGACTTAAGCCAGCAGTTTATTCCATCACTGCTACAAGCCTGAACCAAGAACTTTGCAATTACTGTATGTATTTGACTCTTTTAACCAATTTTCTCTTTCTTTCTCTCTCTTTCTCTCTTTCTTTCTCTCTCTCTCTCCCCTCCCTCCCTTCCTCAGAGTTTACATACTAAAGGATTGGCATCAACGTGATTATTGGGTAAGATCTAAGATATATATTGACCTGGGTTGGGGGCTGCTCCTTTGGGATCAGAAGAACCTTTCATTTGATGAGACTGGTTGTAAAGAACCACTCATCTCTGAATCCAGTGTTTTTCGTGGTTATATAAGAACTGGAATGCCCAAGGAAACTGCTTTTATGACTTCTTGTTAGCCAGTGTGGTGAAACAGGAGTTTACTTTTGTGGCTGGTTTCGTATATATCATAAAAGAATAACCACCAGTTTTCGGTTGTGTTTGCCCTATTTCTCAGTAGTTTGTCCTGAATTTGGCATCCTTAGTTGTGACCCACTAAGGCACGGTTACAGGAGGAGGAACCAGGAATGTGGGGGAGCAGGAGGGCTTACCAGAAGTATGGAGTAGGCATTACGGGCAGGGAGGCGTGAGCAGCCATCTTGGTGGTGGGTGAATGGGGAAGGGAAGGGAAGGGGAGTGTTAACCCTTTCCTTCCTTCTCTACCTGACCTGCTGTAGTTTGCTGGAATTGGGAGGGTTACTTCGCTTTAAGTCATAGCAGGAATGCTGCAATGGTTCTCTTTCTCCACAGCCTGATGAATAACTGGTCCTTGCAAGTCTGCCATCCCTAGGGATCAGTCTGCAGCTGCAGATACTGCTGGTGTTTGGGGAAAGAGCAAGTGCAGCAGGAGGAAGTAGGGGCAGGGCAGCACTAGAAATGTCTTGCCGTCTCTGCCTGATGAACCCGTGCCTCAAGTGAACCCAAGCCATTGCAAATCCATCAGGTGAAGAAGGCAAAGACGAGCTACTTTTCCCTTATTTTGTCTTCCTGCTTGCACCCCACCAGAATCTCCTTGCTCCCATGTCTCGCTCATTCTTACTTGTCCCCCACAGCCCAATTTGCTTATCTCCCATGCCCTCTCCATGGCTCTAACTCTTTGATACCCCATAGCCTCATATCACTTCTTGCTCTCCCAAAACCCTGCACCCTTCTGTCCCCATAAGTCCCATAACTCTTCTCACCCAGTAGCTATATTGATGATCCTCTGCTGCCCCTCTCTCGAGCATGACCATCACAGCCAGCACTCTTCCCTGCCCCAATCCTTGCTGTCATCTCTTGCTTCCCAATATTCCTTATACTACTTCTTCCAGCACTAGCTCCCACTTCTTAGAATCACAGGGAGACTCCCACACAAAAACTTTAGAGCTGTTTGCTCAAGTGCGTTTCTTATCCATGCAGTCACTAGAAATAATTAAACTCCTTGGTGAAGGCTACATTAACATCCAGAACAAGTTCAGCTCACATGCCTTGTCATCCCTATACACGTGGACTCTTTACCTCTTTACCGTAGTAGACTTCCTTTTGCTTCTCACAATGCACATGTCCAATTCCTCTAAATCACACTCAAACGTACAAGTTTTCATAGATTCCAAAGCATCATCTAGTCTGACGTCCTGCATAACACAGGCCATAGAACACCCCCAAAATAATTCCTTTTGAACTAGACTGTATTTAAAAAAAAAATCTTGATTTTAAAAATGTAAGTGATGGAGAGTCCACCACAACCCTTGGTAAATTGTTCATTAGTCAATTACCTTCATAGTTAAAAATTTACGCCTTTTTTCTAGTCTCAATTTGTCTAACTTCAACTTCTAAAGCGATTGGATCATGTTAGACCTTTCTCCATGAGAGGTCATTATCAAATATTTGTTCCCCATGTAAGTGCTTAAAGACTGTGATCTAGTCACCTTTTAACCTTCTTTGTTAGACACAAGGAGCTCAATCTATGTAGCTTATCACTGTAAGGCAGGTTTTTCAATCCTTTAATCATTCTCCTTTCTTTTTTATGAACACACTTCAATTTATCAGCATCATTCTTGAATTGTGGACACCAGAACGGGACATAATATTCCAGCAGCGGTCGCATCCGTGCCAAATAAAGAGGTAAAAACCTCTCCGTTCCTACCTGAGGTACCTCTATTTATGCATCCAACGATTGCATTTGCTCATTTGGCCACAGCTTTCCTTTTGGAACTCATGTTCAGCTGATTATCCACCTCTCATTCCCCCCACCCCCCAAACACTTTTTCAGAATTCCTACTGCTTCTGCAAGTGCTGCTGGTGGTGGTGCGGACTGACTGCCTCTCCACTTCCTTTTCAGTGCCACATGGTCTGAAACAGAACCCTTCTGTTCCTGGAGCTGATCCACCTACATCAAACCTGTAAATATTATAAACTGGTAAATATTGTGTATAAAATTTCTTATTTTATTAGACAGATATCAGGGACATGCCTCCGGAGCCCCCCACTTTCTGGTATGGGAGTCCAATTATGCCTGGGATTCTGGGCTTCAAGAACTGCCTCTCCTGTCCCTGTTCTTTTCCGGTCAGCAAAGAGCACTGCAGGTTCCTTTACTGCCTTGGGAGAGAAGGTCATATCTCTGCTAAGTGCAGTATCGGTCACTTCTTTCTGACTTGAACCCATCAAGCCCAGGAGTTCAGACTTAAGAAACACCTCATGAAGCAGGCTATGAGGCCCCTGTTGGATCTGGGCTGGGGAGACCCCACTTGTACAGTGGGCTTGAGGCATCAAGGACAGCAATGCCAAGTATTACACACCAGACACAGGTGCAGGCAAAGGTAGAGCCAAGGGCTCCTTTTCTCAGACTTCATGCTAAGGCAAGAAACCCTCTCTATACCTGAGAGAAAATTCCCCCTCCAGATCCACTTCTAAGAGGAGGGCTGATTCACTTATACTGTTGAGGTTGGGTGACTCTGAAGCTCGAAAACCCATTGATGTCGTGGTACTGGCCCACAGGCTGAAAAGACTGATCGCCTCCACTTTGGCATCATAGGTGGCAGTGGGACTGTTACACCTGGGGTTATTTGAACCCAAAACTATAGTAACTAATTCTTGCTTTCCAGGTGGTGGCAGGAAATAAATCTGTGGGGACACAGCTCCTCTGTCCAATAAATGATTGGTACAAGAGTGCTTCCACTTAGTTTTAAGCACACACACACACATATGCAACAGCAATAGTCTAGAGCACCCCAGATATAGTTACCCGAAGTCTGAGGTGGTGTCGAGTGGGCAACAGGAGGTTTTTGGTGATCAGCCATCCTTCCAGTTGCTGGGGAATAAGATGTCAGTCTGCTAGCTCTTAGAAATCCTCCTCAATCTGCTTCAAATTGGACATTTTCAACCTCTAATAAGCTAACAATTTTCCTAGCAACAGCAAAAACCTCATAATGCTACTTATCAGCAAAGCAACTCCAAGTCATAACAGAAAGAGACACAGATCCAAACTCAGTTATCCACATGTTTTAATTTTAATAAATCCATACACCGCTGCAGCTGTGCAGCTATTCGTATGGTTTACTTAGGCAAAGGCCAAATTATTTCTAACTATATGGTATTTTCATTTTCAACTATTGGTGGTGGAGTACACAAAATGGCTACAGTTATGTCAACTCCAGCTTATGTCATGTCCAGTTCTCTTGTAACAGGCCCATCAGTACTGAGTAAAAAGAAGCATGAGCCTAGACTGGCGAAAGACAGATGACCATCCCATACACAGTCGTCACTGGCACACACTTTGAGCTGACGCCAAAGGTTCACAGGGAGAAGACTCATGGTGGCAAATACAGTGCTTTGGGGGACAAAGTCCTGCACTTAGGACGGAAGAATCCAATGCACCGCTACAGACTAGGGACCAAATGGCTAGGTAGCAGTTCTGCAGAAAAGGACCTACAGTGTTACAGTTACAGTTAAAGGGTTACAGTGGACGAGAAGCTGGAAAGGAGTCAACAGTGTGCCTTTGTTGCCAAGAAGCCCAGTGGCATTTTGGGATGTATAAGTAGGGGCATTGCCAGCCAATTGAGGGACGTGATCGTTCCCCTCTATTCGACATTGGTGAGGCCTCGTCTGGAGTACTGTGTCCAGTTTTGGGCCCCACACTACAAGAAGGATGTGGAAAAATTGGAAAGAGTCCAGCGGAGGGCAACAAAAATGATTAGGGGACTGGAACACATGAGTTATGAGGAGAGGCTGAGGGAACTGGGGATGTTTAGTCTACGGAAGAGAAGAATGTGGGGGTGGTTGATAGCTGCTTTCAACTACCTGAAAGGGGATTCCAAGGATGGATCTAGACTGTTCTCAGTGGTAGCAGATGACAGAACAAGGAGTAATGGTCTCAAGTTGCAGTGGGGGAGGTTTAGGTTGGATATTAGGAAAAACTTTTTCACTAGGAGGGTGGTGAAACACTGGAATGTGTTACCTAGGGAAGTGGTGGACTCTTCTTCCTTAGAAGTTTTTAAGGTCAGGCTTGACAAAGCCCTGGCTGGGATGATTTAATTGGGGATTGGTCTTGCTTTGAGCAGGGGGTTGGACTAGATGACCTCCTGAGGTCCCTTCCAACCCTGATATTCTATGATTCTATGATAACCATCCTGCTGGATCCAGAATCTCCCATCCTATCAGAATTGATTCTTACAAGGGAGATCATGACACCATTGGTCCACAAATATTATGAAAGAAGCCAGTCTCCTGTTCCCTCTGCTACTTGGGATATTTCCTCATCCACAGTTCTAACATCACCACCTTTGGAGATGGAACCTACATTTTTTCTTCAAGTGCTTGCTCATGTCCATTCAACTAGGTGTGTGTGCTTGCCACACGTACCAGTGCCGGAAGGTTTTCCCTCAGCAATATCCGTAGGGGACCGGCTCCAGCGCCCCCAGGAGTGGCGCACATATGCCACGGTATATAGGGAGCTGCCAGTTCCCCCCATTCTCAGTTCTTCTTTGAGTGATTGCTCATGTGCATTCCACAGTAGGTGTGCGTGCTTGCCACATGCACCAGTGCCGGAAGTTTTCCTCCTAGCAGTACCTGTAGGGGAGCGCCCCTAGCAACCCCTGGAGTGGCACCACCATGGTGCAGTATAAGGGGCTCAGTTCCTTCTTGCCACCAGTGACGGTGCTTCGGAACTGCTGTGCTCCAGCTCTCCATTGTAGCGTTCCCTGTTTGGTCTGTTGTTTAGTCTGTAGATAGTTCGTACTTGTAGTTTTAAAAAATATATAGATAGATAGTAGTAGTAGTAAAGTAGAAGAACTACGCCTGGATCGGGGCATGCCCTGTGCCCCGGGCTTCAGGTCGTGCGACACTTGTAAATGGCCTATGCCCAAAAGTGACCCACACACCAGTTGCTTATGCTGTTTTGGGGAAACCCACATCAGCGACCGCTGCAAAATTTGCAGATCATTTAAGCCATGGACTAAGAAGGAGCAGGATATTTGGCTCTGAGCCATGTTGATGGAGTCGGCACTGACCCTGACACCGCTACGCCGCTCCGAGTCAGCACTGTAGCATCGGTGCGCGGGGACTCAGTGGTGCCTTCCACCAGCCAGCATCACTCCCCATCCACGGGACACTCTAAGAAGATGAAGAAGCGATCTTCTCTGTCAAGGCACCAGGGCAAGGCTGGGGGCGAGACTAGACCCATGCTGGGCAGCTCTCAATCCCCGTCAGCCTTACGGCCTCCAACTCAAGTAGAGCGGAGTAGCCCAGACCACTCTGAGCCGACCTCCCCCAACTCCAGTGGCCACATACGGGTGCCCTCCACGTCAGAGGCCCTGTAGGCCACTCGAGACATCATATCTCTCCTGGTACCAGCTGGTACCTGGTGCCGAGGCAGGCCGGTGCTGGGACTGCTGCAGTCACCATCTGGGGGGTACCGCTCACGGTCGCAGGAAGGTTCCTGATGCCATTCTTCACCAAGCCCCGCTTGCAGCCTGCACCGGTCCCCGTTGACCCCCACCCAGTTGTCTGGGGTGCCAAGCAACAGGGAATTGAGACACTGCTCCGAATCTAGGGAGCGCAGGCCTCAAGTTCAGAGCATGCCCCACCAGGACTGGGACCGATGGCACTGGAGGTTGTCGACTCCGAGAAACCACTGTAGTCCCTCATGGTAGCAGCACTGGCGCTGCTCACGCTCCTCACCCCGGTCAAGGTCCCCAGCATGGCACCGCTCCCGCAGCCCCAGGCGTAGCTCACCGTCAGCTGGCCGTTGCAGATCCGCCCGACAGAACCGTTTGTGGAGCAGCTGTTACAGACGGACTCCTGCTCCTGTAAACCAGACTGACGGTCTTGAGCCCAGCACCACTCCTGACACCGCTACTCGTCCCCATCCCAGGATAGCAGGCGTTCGTATGCCAGCCTCTCCTCCCCTCAGAGCCCACAGTCAGCAGACCAGGCAAGTCCGGCGGGGCAGCCTGCTCCATGGTGCCACAGCATGTGCCAGTGCCCTGGTACTAATGGACCCCTGGGCCCTGACGCAGCCCCTGGTGGTGGCCCACTTGGTAGCCGGCGCATCGGACAGGCAGTCAGCCTCCCTCTCTCAACCCCCCAGCCCTGCACTCAGAAGGGGACCAAGCGCTTGGGGGCTGCGGCGCTGGTGGGAACACAGAGCACTGCGCCTCCATCTGCATCCTCCCCAGATGAGGCCATCACGACGCCTCCTCCTCCTGTTCCCCAGGAGGACACAAAAGCCCACCAGGAGCTCCTGAAAAGGGTGGCCGCAAGCCTCAATTTACAGCCCTAAGAGATGGAGGAGCCTTTGGACTCCCTCTTTGATGTCTTCTCAGCCACAGCACCGGCTAGGGTGGCCCTCCCTGTCCGTGAAGGGGTGGCGAAAATCTCCACTGCCCTATGGCAGACCCCGTCTTCCTGGCCACCAAGGGGCACAATATCTTTATACTCACCCCATATCGGCCTTCCACCTGCCTGTCCAGGGCCACACAGTATTTTCTCATGCCATGACCGGTTGATTCCTTAAGGGCTTAGATTGCCTCTTTCCTTACGTTAGGCCCCCTGTTTCACAGTGGGGCCTGAACTTGGTTCTGGCCAGGCTGACAGGGCCTCCATTTGAGCCGCTTGCCACATGCTCCTGGTCCCACCTTTCATGGAAAGTAGACTTTCTTGTGGCAATTACATCTGCTAGGAGGGTCTCGGAGCTCCGGGCCCTGATTGCCGAACTCCTGTATACAGTATTTCATAAAGATAAGCTCTAGCTCTGCCCACACCCTTCGTTCCTCCCCAAGGTGGTCTCCGCCTATCATATGAATCATTTTCCTTCCGGTGCTCTGTCCCAAGCCTCACGCATCTAGTGAGGAGTACTGTCTCCACATGCTAGATGTGAGATGGGCCCTGGCTTTTTAACTGGAATGAACAAAAGCGTTCAGGAAGTCTTCACAGCTGTTCATCGCCACGGCCGAATGCCTGAAGGGTCGGCCGATCTCCACTCAGCGACTCTCCAGCCAGATCATTTTATGTATCTGTACTTGTTATGACCTGGTGGGAGTTCCCCCACCACAGATTGTGAGAGCGCACTCGACAAGGGCGCAAGCCTCGTCGGCTGCCTTTCTGGCTCATGTCCCTATTCAGGACATGTGTAGGGCTGCTACATGGTCATCTGTCCACATGTTCACGCGCTATGCAATCGTCTCCAAGACCAGGGAGGACGCTGGGTTTGGCAGGGCAGTGCTCCATCCTGAGTGTCTGTGAACTCCTACCCACCTCCAACAGGTATAGCTTGGGAAACACTACTGTGGAATGCACATGAGCAATTACTCGAAGAAGAAAACAGTTATCTTTTCCGTAACCGGTGTTCTTCGAGATGTGTTGCTCATGTCCATTCCACATCCCTCCCTCCTTCCCTACTGTCGGAGTTGTCCGGCAAGAAGGAACTGAGGGTGGGGGGAGCGCCCAGTGCCCCTTATACCGTGCTATGGTGGCTCCACTCCAGGGGTTGCTAGGGGCGCTCCCCTACGGGTACTACTAGGGTAAAAACTTCCGGCACCAGTGCACATGGCGAGCACGCCCACCTGCTGTTCAATGGACGTGAGCAACACCTCTCGAAGACACAAGTTACGGGAAAGGGAACGGTCCTTCCCTTCTTGCCACCAGTGACGGTGCTGGAACTATTGCTGCTTCAGCTGGTGCGGTTGCTGCTCATTCCTATGAACTACTTAATACTTGTATTATAGGGTATGTGGTTTTGTTAGTGTTTGTATATCTTTTAGCTATAGTTAGAGACTTCGTAGGTCCTGAACAGGACTTTGTCTTGGGATGCGGCATGCCCCGGGCCCCAGACTTTAAGCCCTGTGATCGCTGCAAGAGGCCCATGTCCGTTAGTGATCCACACAGTAGTTGTCTGTGTTGCTTGGGCAAAGGGCACATTAGTGAAAAGTGCAAAATTTGCAAGTACTTCAAGCCATGGACTAAGAAGGAGCACAATATTCATTTAAGAGCAGTCCTTATGGAGTCAGCCCTCACCCTGGTATCGGAGCAGTGCTCCGACTCAGCACGGAGCACCGTGACCTCAGTATGCAGTGCTCCACCGGGACCAACCACTGGCCAGCACTGGTCCCCATCTGTGGCTCCGATCAAGAAACCCAAGAAGACGGTGCAAGGTCGGTCTCCAACCTCCCGCAAGGGAAAAGATAAGACTGGGTCTGAGCAAGGTCCCGTGCTGGGCAACTCTTCACCACATTGGGATCTCGGGCCCAAGCTCTGGTGGAGCAATGTAGCCCAACCCACTCCCCGCCGGCTACCCCAGATAGTGGCAGAGGCTCCGTCAGCTCCAGGTACCATCCATGCCAGAGGCCCTGCAGTGGGCGCAGGAGATCATGTCTCTCCCGGTATGCCCACACCAGCTCCTGCAGTTCCCTGGTCACGGGGTACACCCACCTTTGGACTGCTTCAGTCCCCACCTCAGCGGCACCGTTCCCCTTTGCAGGGGATATCCCACCAGCGCTCTCCTTCCTGTATCCACCATGTCTTTGACCATGAAAGGCAGACACAGCGCAGCCCCATTCGGTCCCCAGACCTTGGGCACGGGCAGAGAGACTCAAGGCACAGCTTGCCGGTTACCGGGTGCAGACCTTTGGAGGCATGCGCCTCCCGGCAGGAGTACTGGTCCCAGCACCTGGTATCTCTGAGACCATGGTACCGCTCCAGGGACCAGCTGAGGGATCAACATTGCCATTCCTCAGACCGTCGCTGATACCTTAGGAGAACTTCACCGAGTGCAGGCGCTTCTCAGCACCGGGCCTATTCCAACAACTGGTCCCGCTCCTCATCCCGGTACAGTTCGTGAAGCAAGAGACACAAATTGCTAGATCCAAGCCGCAACAGATCTGTCTAGCTCCACCGGTCCCTAAGACCCCGCTCAAGATCGGACTCCAGGCGGAGTGACTGGCACCAGTCGGGACAGAGTCACCGTTCCGCTTTGTCCTGGTCACCTGGAAGCGACCGCCCAGGATCCAGCCCTGGTTGGGAGTGAGGTTCCCTGATGGTGGGACAAGCTCTGGTACAGGCGGTACCAGCTACATTGTTGGCACCGAAACTGGCCCCATGGCCTCAGGCACAGTGGCTGGCATTGTAGTACCCAAGGAACCTGTGGGGGTTCACTCAGCCCACCCAGGCTGCCCGCTTGGTGTCTGGATCCTCAGAAAGAACAGCTGCCTCTCTCTCCTGGCCTCCTCCAGTGCATGAAGCCTCAGGTGCGAGGACCCCGCAGGTCCAAGAGGGAGCAGGGGAACAAACCACTGAGCCACCAATGGTTGTGGAGGACCCTACAGCACTGACATCTTCATCGTTGTCGCCAGATGAGGCTATAATGGGGCCACCTCTCCCGGTTCCTCTGGCTGATGCTAAAGTGCACTAGAAACTACTGAAGAGGGTCGCTGCCAACCTGGGCCTTCAGGTGGAGGAGCTAGAGGAGCCCTCGGACTCTCTCTTTGATATCCTTTGTTCTACAGAACTGGCCAGAGTGGCTCTGCCCCTTCATGAAGGGGTCTCTAAGATCACTAATGTCTTGTGGCAAACTCCCTCCTCCCTGCCACCCATTTCCAAGAGGGCTGAGCGCAAGTACTTTGTGCTATCTAAAGGCCACGAGTACCTGTACACCCACCCTGCTCCCAACTCCCTAGTGGTAGAAGTGGTTAACCACAGGAAGCGACAAGGTCAACCCAGAGCTACCCCTAAGAACAGACTCCAAGAGACTAGACTTGTTTGGACGTAAGGTTTATTCGTCCTCTAATCTCCAGTTGAGGGTGGCCAACCATCAATCCCTCCTGGGACACTCTGACTTTAACATGTGGCAAGCGATGGCCAAGTTCGAGAGCTCTCTTCCTGAGGCTTCTAGGAAGGAGTTCTGGGCCATTATAGAGGAGGGCACGATTGCGGACAGGGCGATGCTCCAGGCGGTGTCAGATGTGGTGGACACTGCCACCCAAACCATGGCCTTGGCTGTTACCATGCGCCAGGCATCCTGGCTGCTCCTTTCTGGCTTGTCCATGGAGGCTCAGCAGTTGATGTAAGACCTTCCCTTCAAAGGGCAAGCCCTGTTTGCGGAACAGATGGACAATAAACTCCATGGCCTGAAGGACTCCCGCATGACCCTTAAAATGCTGGGCCTATATGTTCTCGGCCCTGCTCGCAAGTGGTTCAAGCCACAGCAGCCTCAGGGCCAGGGGAGCCACCCTTGCCAGGAGCCTCCCCCTAAGAAATCCAGAGGCTAAAAGCAGCGTCCTAGCCAACAGCCTTCACAGGCTTCTCAGTCGCACTCAACCCACCATAAACAGGCGGGCAAGCACTCATTTTGAGGGTATGCTTGAGGACGACCTACTGGACTGTTTCCAGGATCTTCCCTTCCCTATTTTTGCCAACTGCCTTTCTCCTTTCCTCCCTGCATGGGTATTTATAACATCGGACCGATGGGTCCTCAGTACGATGGCGCGGTGTTACACCCTTCAGTTACTTTCTACCCCTCCTTCCCACCCACACCCCGTCCCTCTTCAGAGACCCTTCTCATGAGTCTCTCCTCGTGCAGACGGTAGAGAGGTCACTGTAGGTAGGTGCCATGGAGGTCGTTCCTCTAGAGTACAGGAACAAGGGGTTCTATTCCCGTTACTTGTTAATCCCAAAGGCCAAGGGTGGTCTGCAACCTATCCTGGACCTATGAGACTTGAACCACTTCCTAGCAATGCTGAAATTCCGCATGGTTTCCCTGGCCTCCATCATCCCCTCCCTGAATCCAGGAGACTGGTATGCCGCCCTCGGTCTGAAAGATACATATTTTCACATTGCCATCTTTGAGGGACACAGACGCTTCCTCCGATTTACAGTAGGTCCCAACCACAATCAGTTTGCGGTCCTCCCGTTTGGCGTAGTGAAAGCACCACGGGTATTTACCAAGTGCTTGTTGGTGGTGGCCACTTACCTCAGACATTGGGGTGTCCAGATCTACTCATACCTCAACGACTGGCTAGTCAAGGGCAGCTCTAGGTCCCAGGTCCAAAGGGATGTCGCGATGCTGTTAGTCACTTGTCATCGTCTCGGCCTGTTGGTAAATGACAAAATCCACATTAGTTCTGGTACAGAGGATAGAGTTAATCGGAGCGGCGTTTGACTCGACCTGCGCCAGGGCGTTCCTGCTGCTGGAGAGATGCAGGGCACTGACAGACCTCATCGCAGAAGTCTCTGTTTCTCCTGACCACCCCCAAGGTTTGCATGCGCCTCCCAGGTCACATGGCAGCATGAACATATGTGGTGCGCCACGCCAGGCTCCGGATGCAACCCCTGCAGCAATGGCTGGCGACGGTCTACTCCCAGTCCAGGAACCACCTGGAAAACCTCGTTACCATTCCTGCGATGGTACTTACCTCGCTGTGATGGTGGACCGACCCTGGGAAAGTCCTGGAAGGAAGTTCCCTTCATCAGCACTCCTCACTGAGTCAAGTTGGTTTCGGACACCTCGCACCTCCGCACCCTCCATACCCAGGGTATGTGGTCCCCAGAGGAAATGACACTACACATAAACATCAAGGAGTGCAGAGCATGCATGGTCTTCCTACCTTTCCTGTCGGGCAGAGGGGTCAGAGTCCTGACAGACAACACAGCCTCAATGTTCAACATCAACAGACAAAGGGGAGCGCAATCCTCGGCCCTCTGCCAAAAGGCACTCTGTCTCTGGGACTTCTGCATTAACCACGGAATCTACCTAGAAGTGTGTCACTTTCTGGGTGCCAAGGATATGCTAGCAGATCACCTGAGCAGGGACTTCACCTCTCACCACGAGTGTGTAGCCGGCACGATCTTCCAGAGGTGGGGAACTCCTCAAGTGGATTTGTTCGCCACCAGGCAGAACAGGAGGTACCACAGGTTTTGCTTCAGACGGGCAAGGGCTGGGCAAGTGCTCCCTCTCCAATGCCTTCCTCCTGCTGTGGACAGGAAGCCTAATGTACGTGTTCCCTCCGATTCCGTTCATCAGCAAAGTCCTAGCAAAAATCAAGAGAGACAAGGCTCAGGTTATCATGTCGCTCCAGCATGGCCTTGCCCGCACTGGTTTGGGATGCTATTGAGCTTGTCAGTGATCCCTCCGTGGCCCCTGCCGAACCTACCGGACCTGCTGTCACAGGATCACGGTCGACTCTTGCACCCCAACCACACGTCCCTCCACCTCATGGCATGGATATTGTGTGGCTGAACCCTGAGGTACAGGCCTGTTCAGAAGGGATCCAGAGGGTCCTCCTTGAGAGTAGAAAGCCCTTGACTAGACAGACTTACCTGGGAAAGTGGACGAGGTTCTCCCGCTGCGTGGCCGAGTGGGGCATCTCCCCTTCGCATTCTTCGATGCAGTTGATTTTTAGACTGCCTGCTTCATTTGAGGAACCAGGGCCTGGCACACTCCTCTATCTATCTGGCGGCCATTTCTGCTTTCATCTGCCCATCCAGGGGCGAACGGTGTTCTCCCATGACATGATGGTCAGGTTCCTCAGAGGTCTGGAGACTTCTTTCCTCAAGTTTGGTCCCTGGCCCCTCAGGGGGATCTCAGCTTGGTTCTGTCCAGGCTCATGGGCGAGTCTCTGAGCTACAAGTCCTGACCTCAGAACCATCGTACACAGTCTCCTATAAGGACAAGGTCTAGCTCCGGCCTCACCTGGCCTTCCTTCCCAAGGTGGTGTCTACTTTCCACATGAGCCAGGACATCTTCCTTCTGGTCTTCTGCCCTAAACCCCATGAGACTAGTGAGGAGAGGTGCCTTCACGCTTTGGACATAAGAAGGGCCCTGGCTTTCTACCTAGATTGGACAAAGCCTTTCCGTAAGTTGACTCAGCTTTTCATCTCTACAGCTGATAGGATGAAGGGCCTCCTGGTGTCCACGCAGAGGATTTCTAACTGGATCACTGCTTGCATTCGGACCTGCTATGAGTTGGTGAGAGTCCCTCCACCGCTGATTGTCAGAGCCCACTTGACCAGAGAGCAGGCATCTTCAGAGGCCTTCCTGGCGCACTTCCCGATCCAGGACATCTGTCAAGCCACGATGTGGTCCTCGGTGCACATGTTCAGAGCTCACTGTGCAATCACTCAGCAGGCCAGAAACGACGCTGGGTTCGGCAGAGCTGTGTTGCAATCTACATGTCCGTGAACTCCTACCCACCTCTAACGGGTACTGCTTGGGAGTCACCTAAGTTGAATGGACATGAGCAAGTACTCGAAGAAGAAAAGAAAGTTACCTTTTCCGTAACTGGTATTCTTCAAGATGTATTGCTCATGTCCATTCCACAATCTGTCCTCCTTCCCCACTGTCAGAGTTTCTGATAAGAAGGAAGTGAGGGTGGTGGGAACCAGCAGTGTCCTATATATCGCACGCCACTCCAGGGGGAACAAGAGCCGGTCCCTTATGGATACTGCTGAGGGAAAATCTTCTGGTATTGGTGTATGTGGTGAGCACACACACCTAAGTTGAATGGACATCTTGAAGAACACCAGTTACCGAAAAGGTAACTGTCTTTTTCTTTGTCAGGTGATTCTGATATGCGAGAAGGATCGTGATCACCCAAGAGATGTCACCTTGCTAGAGGTTCCAGAATCACTTGGGGCCCAACACAATCATGTAAGATGGCATATCCCCCGCCACCTCCTGGACCAGTGGTACTCTATGCCTTGGGGTCCACCTCAACCCAGGCTGGATCCTTCTTACTGGCCCTACTGGGGACAATAGGACCAATATGTGCATTATCCTGAATTCATATGGTCCCATCAAGACAGTTATCATCCATCTCCACTGGGGCACCAGCCTGAACTCCTGGAGTCCATGGGGGAAAAAGCCGAATTTAATGGTACCGTCTTCGTCTTCTGACTGTGTGGTTGCCCCAGCATCACCATCTCCACCAGACGATCACAGTTTTAAGAGTTAAGAAAAGTTACTGAAGCCCTCTAGATTGCCCTTGAGGAAGTTCAAGAGTCATTCCACAAACTCGTGGACATTTTGCAGAGTACAGGGACCACTCTCAGTCAATGACACTATCCTAGACCTGGCCAAAGTGGTGTGGCACACTCCAGCAACACGTGGACCCACACCTAAGAGGGCAGAAAAGAGGTACTTTGTTCTACCCAAAGGAGTGATTTCTCTTCATACATCCTGCCCCCAGCTCCTTGGTTGCTCAGGCTGCTATGGAAAGGAATCAGCAACAACACACAAGATCTACCCTTTCAGATAAGGAGGCCAGACACTTGGACTTCCGAGGGAGAAAAGTATTTACATCTAAATACATCCTACAATTCCAAATAGCCAATTATCAGGCACTACTTGTGAAATATATGTTCATGAACTACTGCAAGATTTTGGAATTTAGAAAAAAATTCCCTCTGGAGGACAGAACGCTATTCCAAGTCCTTATTGACAGGGGTAATGTGATAGCCAGATCATCTCTTCGGGCCACAGTAGATGCAGTTTATACTGCCTCTAGATCAGTGGTTTCCAAATGGTGGGTCTGGGGTCATGCCATCAGCGGCTGGGGTCACAGGTTCAATGGGCTAGATTTGCCCAGCAGAATGATTTTGTCCACCTCCAAATGTGTCTGCATCTGCTTCACAAACACTTGAGGAGGATGCTGTGATGAAGTGGAACTGTTCTTAATGTTTCCTCTGAATGCTGTAGGGGTGCCTCAGTTTCCCCTATGCATTTCTTAAGTCCCTAGGTGGTGGGATAAGGGGGTGTAATTGTTGCAGAGCAAAGGGCCAGTGTACATAAATGGCCGACACTGTCTCCTGGCAACTGATGGCCTGGGCCCTTCCCCCCTGCAAGGTGATAGCTAAAGGGTTGGAGAACAAAGGAATCAGGTGACCTCCTGGCCCAGGAAAGGGACAAAGCACAGAGGAGGAGGGGCTGAAGAGCGAGTCAGTTGGGGCTGGCTGCGGACATGGAGTGAAGTGCAGATGTGGTTGTCTGGCTTACTGCTCCCCAAAATGGACCCGGCTGAGGGATCCTGTTCTCTGTACCTACAAGCTCTGTTTTAGACCGTGTTCCTATCATAGAATATCAGGGTTGGAAGGGACCCCAGAAGGTCATCTAGTCCAACCCCCTGCTCAAAGCAGGACCAATTCCCAGTTAAATCATCCCAGCCAGGGCTTTGTCAAGCCTGACCTTAAAAACCTCTAAGGAAGGAGATTCTACCACCTCCCTAGGTAACGCATTCCAGTGTTTCACCACCCTCTTAGTGAAAAAGTTTTTCCTAATATCCAATCTAAACCTCCCCCACTGCAACTTGAGACCATTACTCCTCGTTCTGTCATCTGCTACCATTGAGAACAGTCTAGAGCCATCCTCTTTGGAACCCCCTTTCAGGTAGTTGAAAGCAGCTATCAAATCCCCCCTCATTCTTCTCTTCTGCAGGCTAAACAATCCCAGCTCCCTCAGCCTCTCCTCATAACTCATGTGTTCCAGTCCCCTAATCATTTTTGTTGCCCTTCGCTGGACTCTCTCCAATTTATCCACATCCTTCTTGAAGTGTGGGGCCCAAAACTGGACACAGTACTCCAGATGAGGCCTCACCAATGTCGAATAGAATCATCTAATAAACTTCTGTTTTACTGGCTGGCTAAGAATCACGTCTGACTACGAAGTTGGGGGGCAGGACCCTCTGGCTTCCCCAGGACCCTGCCTGGGCGGACTCGCTGTGGGAAGCACACGGAGGGGCAGAGGATGCTGAATGCTCAGAGGTCAGACCCAGGAAGGTGGAAGCTGTGTGTGCTTTTTGCCCTGAAGACAGGCTGCTCACAGAGAGGAGATTTCACCAGAGTCCTGACTGGCTTCATAGGGAGCAGTTCCAAAGCACTGCCTGGGGACTCCGTGACAGATGCCGTTTTGATCCACAAAATAGTGTCCTCTGCACAGTGTGATCTTACATGCACTGGACATGCTGTATCACTCCATGAGGAGACAGCCTTTTTGCTCTACAAAATGGCAGCCTCTGCTTGGCTACGTGGAGGTCATTTTGCCATTTATACCATACACACCATCCGGCTGTGCAAGGATCAGCTGAGACTTGAACCCAGAAGATCCTTATAATCTGGGAGCAGCAGCCTTGTCAAGAAAGCATCCTCTGTGCTTGAGCTGGTAGGAGCCTGTGCTAGCATTTTCTGAGATGGGAGTCTGCAGTGGCTTGTGAGAGTCCATATCTTTTTCTCTGCCATCCTGAGCACTCTGTTCGCACTCAATAAAGAATAAGTGTAAGCTACTGACTCTGTGCTGCCCTGGTATCACCACACATGGCCTTCTTAACTCCTGATCTTACTTGCTTAACAGTGAATTGTGCATTCTGATTTGTGATAGAAGAGGCACAATGGACTCATTTCTATGCAGAGCATCTGGTGCAACCACCAGCAGTGAGTCTGATGTAGTTATGAACAAAAAACAAGAATGTGGGGAACGCGTTTGCTAATATGATAAAGCTTATCTTGAGTATGGCATTACCTGTGTTTTTGTCAAGAATGAAGAAAGGAGAAAATGTCTGCTGTCACACAGTGTTATCTAGGGAAAGTATGAAGCCTAGTAAACTTAAATGACACTTGGAAACCCTTCACAAGGAATACAGAGAAAAAACAAGGTCATTTTTCCGGTGCTTGAAAGAAGAATTTTTGCCTCAACAAATGCAATTCAAGAGAGCCATTTCTGTCTCTGACCAAGTTCAAAAGACATCATTTGAGGTAAGTTACTGTATTGCACAGGCCAAGAAGCGTCACACCAATTGCAGAGATTTTTGATTTTGCCTTTTGGCAACAGTATGTTGAAGGTAATGTGTGTGGAAACTGAGGCAAACAAACTCAAAGCCATGAGACTCTCCAACCACTCAGTGAAGTGAAGGAAGGAGGCAATAGCTGCAGATCAGGAAAACACGCTGGTGAAGCTTTTGAAAAACACAGATGCTTTGGCTCTTCAAGTTAATATGAGTACTTAAGGTCGTTATGAATGTTTCTTGGCTTTTGTGCTGTATATATGGGAGCATGCAATTCTCAGACATTCTGTTCTGTCTATCTCTTCCTGGACATTAGATGGTATAAGGAATATTCAATGTGCTACATGTAAGACAAAAATATCCCATGTGATTGCAGGGTGGGCTTTTGCACAGATAGAGTTCAGTCTATCCCAGGCTACAAGGCAGGTCTGTGCATCTTGGTAAAGAAAGTTGCTGTCTGCTGTGTGGACTCACTGCAAGATTCACAGAAAGCAACTGTCATATAAAGCTTTGAGTCAAGAGCTAGGTGAAGTCTTGCAGCAGGTCTTATCCATTGTGAACTACATCAAGACTCAGCCTCTTCACATATGTCTGTTTGCAAAACAGGGTGAAATTTTGGGGTGCAATCATGATGCATTGTTGTTCTGGAGTGACATAGTTAAGCTAAACTATGCTAACTGTGAAGAGGCAAAGGCAAACAAGACTAAAGGGATACTTTTAAATTGGTCTCCATGCATCTGGAGAAGTGTTTTTTTTACCCACGAAAGCTTATGCCCAAATAAATCTGTTAGTCTTCAAGGTGCCATTGGACTCCTTGTTGTTTTTGCAGATACAGACTAACACGGCTACCCCTGATGCTTTTAAATTTTTAGAACTTTGCAAGGGAAAATCCAAAAATTGTATAAGGAGCATAAATCATATAGAACATTACCAAGTACTTGCTACTTATAATAATAAAAAAAAGGTTACCAACACATTAACCTTTACAAACTTGTACACACTACTCTTCCTTTCTCTGTGCAGTTAATACCAAATGCATTGTTGTTAACAAGAACAAAGAGATTACTCCACAATATAAAGTGTCACTTCAGAGAAGAATCAACTTTTCCTGTCCTTGGCTGTACATAAGAACGTTAAGATGAACTGTCAGGCTGGAGAGAGGTTACGAGTGGAGTTCCTCAGGGACTAGTCTTGGGACCAGTCTTACCTAACATTTTTATTACTTTGGCACAAAAAGTGGGAGTGTGCTAATAAAATTGCAGGATGACACAAAGTTGGGAGGTATGGTCAATACAGAGGAGGACCGGAATATCATACAAGAAGATCTGGATGACTTTGTAAACTGGAGTAATAGAAATGGGATGAAATATAATAGTGCAAAGTCATGCATGTAGGGTCTAACAAAGAATTTTTTGCTATAAACTGGGGACGTCTCAGTTGGAAGTAACAGAGGAGGATCAAAACTTGAGTGTATTGGTTGATCACAGGATGATTATGAGCTGCCAATGTGATGTGGCTATGAAAAAGGCTAATGCGGTCCTAAGATACATCAGTAAAGTGTTGGTACCATTAGACCTCATCTGGAACACTGTGTGCAATTCTGGGGACCATCGCTGCCCATCCCGAGTAATCGCCATTGATGGACCTATCCTCTATGAATTTATCTAGTTATTTTTTGAACCTGTTATAGGCTTGGTCTTCACAACATCCTCTAGCAAAGAGTTGTACAGGTTGACTTTTTGAATAACTTAGAGGAGAGGAAAGTGATCAGGAGCAGTCAGCATGGATTCACCAAGGGCAAGTCATGCCTGACTAACCTAATTGCCTTCTATGATGAGATAACTGGCTCTGTGGATGAGGGGAAAGCAGTGGACGTGTTATTCCTTGACTTTAGCAAAGCTTTTGATACGGTCTCCCACAGTATTCTTGCCAGCAAGTTAAAGTAGTATGGGCTGGATGAATGGACTATAAGGTGGATAGAAAGCTAGATCATCAGGCTCGACGGGTAGTGATCAATGGCTCCATGTCTAGTTGGCAGCTGGTCTCAAGCAGAGTACCCGAAGGGTTGGTCCTGGGGCCGTTTTTGTTCAATATCTTCATTAATGATCTGGACGATGGCGTGGATTGCACCCTCAGCAAGTTTGCAGATGACACTAAACTGGGAGGAGAGATAGATACGCTGGAGGGTAGGGATATGATACAGAGGGCCCTAGACAAATTAGAGGATTGGGCCAAAAGAAATCTGATGAGTTTCAACAAGGACAAGTGCAGAGTCCTCCACTTAGGACTGGAAGAATCCCATGCACTGCTACAGACTAGGGACCTAATGGCTAGGCAGCAGTTCTGCAGAAAAGGACCTAGGGGTTACAGTGGATGAGAAGCTGGATAGTCAATAGTGTGCCCTTGTTGCCAAGAAGGCTAACGACATTTTGGGCTGTATAAGTAGGAGCGTTGCCAGCTGATCGAGGGATGTGATCATTCCCCTCTATTCGGCATTGCTGAAGCCTCATCTGGAGTACTGTGTCCAGTTTTGGGCCCCACAATGCAAGAGGATGTGGAGAGATTGGAAAGAGTCCAGCGGAGGGCAACAAAAATGATTAGGGGGCTGGAGCACATAATTTATGAGGAGAGGCTGAGGGAACTGGGATTATTTAGTCTGCAGAAGAGAAGAATGAGGGGGGATTTGACAGCTGCTTTCAACTACCTGAAAGGGGGTTCCAAAGAGGATGGATCTAGACTGTTCTCAGTGGTACCAGATGACAGAACAAGGAGTAATGGTCTCAAGTTGTAGTGGGGGAGGTTTAGGTTGGATATTAGGAAAAACTTTTTCACTCGGAGGGTGGTGAAACACTGGAATGGGTTACCTGGGAAGGTGGTGGAATCTCCTTCCTTAGAGGTTTTTAAGATCAGGCTTGACGTAGCCCTGGCTGGGATGATTTAGTTGGGGATAAGTCCTGCTTTGAATAGGGGGTTACTAGATAACCTCCTGAGGTCCCTTCCAACCTTGATATTCTGTGATTCTAAGAAATACTTCCTTTTGTTTGTTTTAAACCTTCTGCCTATTAATTTCATTTGGTGACCCCTAGTTCTTGTGTTATGAGAACGCGTAAATAACTTTTCCTTATTTACTCTCTCCACACCAGTCATGATTTTATAGAACTCTATCATATCCTCCCTTAGCCGTTTCTGTTCCAAGATGAAAATTCCCAATCTTATTAATCTCTCCTTATGCAGAAGTTGTTTCATACCTCTAATAATTTTTATTGCCGTTTTCTGAACCTTTTTCAATTCCAAAATATCTTTTTTGAGATGGGGCACATCTGCACGCAGTATTCAAGATATGGGCATACCATGAATTTATACAGAGGCAATGTGATATCTTCTGTCTTCTTATCTATCCCTTTCCTAATGATTCCCAACATTCTGTTCGCTTTTTTGACTTCCACTGCACATTGAGTGGGTGTTTTCAGAGAATTATCCACGACGACTCCAAGAATTCTCTATTGAGTGGTAACAACTAATTTAGATCCCATCATTCCATATGTATAGTTGGGATTATGTGTTCCCATGTGCATTACTTTGCATTTACTAACATTGAGTTTCATCTGCTATTTTGTTGCCCAGTCACCCAGTTTTGAGAGATCCCTTTGTAGCTCTTTACAGTCTGTTTTGGACTTGACTTTATTAAGTAGTTTTATATCATCTACAAATTTTGCCACCTCACTGTTTACACCTTTTTCCAGATAATTTATGAATGGGTTGAACAGCACTCGTCCCAGAACAGATCCTTGGGGTGGGGGTGCGGTGTGTGTCCCACTATGTACTTCTCTCCACTGTGAAAACCGACCTTTTATTCCTACCCTTGGTTTCCTATCTTTTAACCAGTTACTGATCCAAGAGAAGACCTTCCCTCTCATCCTATGACTGCTTACTTTGCTTAAGAGCCTTTGGTGGGGGACCTTTTCAAAGGCTTTCTGAAAGTCCAAGTACACTATATCCGCTGGATCACTCTTGTCCACATATTTGTTGACTCCCTCAAAGAATTCTAAGAGACTGGTGAGGCATGATATCCATTTACAAAAGCCATGTTGACTTTTCCCCAACAAATCGTATTCATCTATATTTCTGATAATTCTGTCCTTTACTATAGTTTCAGCCAGTTTGCCTGGTACTGAAGTTAGATTTACCAACCTGTAAGCAAAGAAAAACCCGTGACTGGCCTGTGCCAGCTGAGTTGGGCACATGGGGCTTGGGCTGTGGGGCTGTTTCATTGCTGTGTAGATTTCTGGGCTCAGTCTGGCGCCTGGGCTCTGGGAGGCTTCCACCCTGCAGGGTCCTAGAGTCTGGGCTCCAGCCCGAGCCCAAAAGTCTACACAGCAATGAAACAGCCCTGCAGACTGAGCCATATGAGCCCGAGTCAGCTAGCATGGGTCAGTCGCAGGTTTTTCTTTGCTGTGTAGACGTACCCTAATTGCTGGGATTGCCTCTGGAGCCCTTTTTAAAACTTGGCGTCACATTCGCTACCCTCCAGGCATCTGATACAGAAGCTGATTTAAATGATAAGTTACAAACCACACTTAATAGTTCTGCAATTTCACATTTGAGTTCCTTCAGAACTCTTAGGTTCCATTTGATCCTGGTGACTTATTACTGTGTAATTTATCAGTTTGTTCCGAAGTCTTCTCTAGTGACACCTCAATCAGGAATAGTTCCTCAGATTTGTCACCTAAAAAGAATGGCTCAGGTGTGGGACTCTTCCTCACATCCTTGGCAGTGAAGACTGATGCAAAGAATTCTTTTAGCTTCTCCACAATGGCCTTATCTTCCTCGAGTGCTCCTTTAGCACCTTGATTGTCCAGTGGCCCTGCTGATTGTTTGGCCCACTTCTTACTTCTGATGTATTTAAATTTTTTTTGCTGTTTGTTTTTGAGTGTTTTGCTAGTTGCTCTTCAAATTCTTTTTTTGTCCTGCCTAATTATACTTTTACACTTGCCTTGCCAGAATGCTGCTAGGCAGCAGTTCTGTGGAAAAGGACCTAGGGATGACAGTGGACGAGAAGCTGGATATGAGTCAACAGTGTGCCCTTGTTGCCAAGAAGGCCAATGGCATTTTGGGATGTATAAGTAGGGGCATAGCCAGCAGATCGAGGGATGTGATCGTTCCCCTCTATTCAACCTTGGTGAGGCCTCATCTGGAGTACTGTATCCAATTTTGGGCCCCACACTACAAGAAGGTTGTGGATAAATTGGAGAGAGTCCAGCGAAGGGCAACAAAAATGATTAGGGGTCTGGAACACATGACTTATGAGGAGAGGCTGAGGGAACTGGGATTGTTTAGTCTGCAGAAGAGAAGAATGAGGGGGGATTTGATAGCTGCTTTCAACTACCTGAAAGGGGGTTCCAAAGAGGATGGATCTAGACTGTTCTCAGTGGTAGAAGATGACAGGACAAGGAGTAATGGTCTCAAGTTGCAGTGGGGGAGGTTTAGATTGGATATTAGGAAAAACTTTTTCACTCGGAGGGTGGTGAAACACTGGAATGCGTTACCTAGGGAGGTGGTAGAATCTCCTTCTTTAGAAGTTTTTAAGGTCAGGCTTGACAAAGCTCTGGCTGGGATGATTTAATTGGGGATTGGCCCTGCTTTGAGCAGGGGGTTGGACTAGGTGACCTCCTGAGGTCCCTTCCAACCCTGATATTCTATGATTCTATGAATTTATGCTCTTTTCTATTTTCCTCAGTAGGATTTGAGTTTCAGTTTTTAAAGGATGCCTTTTTGCCTCTAACTGCTTCTTTTACTTTATTGTTTAGCCATGGTGGCAATTTTATGGTCCTCTTACTATGTTTTTTATTTGGGGTAAACATTTAATATGAGTCTCTATTATGATGTTTTTTAAAAGTTTTCATGCAGCTTGCAGGCATTTCACTTTTGTGACTGTACCTTTTTAATTTCTGTTTAAGTACCTTCCTCATTTTTGTGTAGTCCTCTTTCTGAAGTTAAATGCTACCGTGGTCAGCTACTCTGGTGTGTCGTCCTCCCCCCCACCACACCCCCCAGGATGTTAAATTTAATTATATTATTGTTGCTATTACCAAGTGGTTCAGCTATATTAATCTCTTGGGACCAGGTTCTGTGCTCCACTTAGGACTAAATCAAGAATTACCTCCTCTCTTGTGGTTCCAGGACTCGCTGCTCCAAGAAGCAGTAACTTATGGTGTCAAGAAACTTTATATATGCATCCTGTCCTGAAGTGACACTTGTCCAGTCAGTACGGGGATAGTCAAAATCTCCCATTATTATTGAATTTTCTATTTTTATAACCTTTGTAATCTCCCAGAGCATTTCATAATTACCATCACCATCCTGGTCAGGTGGTCGGTAATATATCCCTACTGCTATATTCTTCTTATTCAAGCATGGAAATTCTGTCCAGAGAGATTCTGTGGCAGAGTTTGATTAATTTAAGATTTTTCTATGTTTAACTCTATGCTCTCTTTCACATATAGTGCCACTCCTCTAGCAGCACAATTTACTCTGTCATTCCTATATATTCTGTACCCTGCTATTACCACGGCCCATTAAGTATCATCATTTCACCAAGTTTCTGTGATCCCTATTATAGCAATATTTTCGTTTAATACCAGGCACTCACGTTCACCCATCTTAGTATTTAGACTGCTAGCATTTGTATACATACGCTATAAAACTTGTCACTTCTTAGCTGTCTGCCTTCATGTGACGTAAGTAAGGCCCCATGGGTCTAGAACTCAGGCCTGCAATGCTACCAAGCAGTTAATCTGCAGGCTGCCACACAGTGGCAGCTCTAACTAACCTGTGTTCCACTTCCCATGACCTGCTGTGGACACAGACCAGGGCAAGTTCTACCTCAGGGTTTGGCAGGCAGCAGCCCCAAGGCTCCTGATTTGCTCCCTGTCCTATATAAACCCAAAGGGTGTTCCAGGAAGGGTCTAAGCAACAACATGGATCTTCTGTAGTGGCCATGACCGTGCTCTTGAACTCCTGGCTTGACCTCAGCTTGTTTTGGATATCACCTCCTGATTCGGACTCTGAAACCTGACTTGCACTCTGATCCTCAGTATTGTCCCTGGCCTGGAACTGGCTATGAACTCTTTGGCTACTCCTTACCTCAGTTTGCCCCTGATTTGACACTTGGTGCTGGCTGCTCTTTTGGGGATCCTGAGAATGTAATTGAATGGAACTCGTTTTCATTTGACTGTTTCTCTTCAGCTCCCACCTGTACTTATCAAATTCCATTCTCTCCTCCTTCCTAGGATATAAGGAATCCCCATTAATTGATCCTCCCCAAGGGATGTCTCTGTCTGAACCATGTGCTTCTTCACACCTGTCGGCTTTCCCCCATCCCTTAGTTTAAAAACTCCTCTATAAATTTTTTTGATTTTACATGCCAGCAATCTGGTTCCATTTTAGTTTAGGTGGAGCCTAAAGATTCTCAGTTCCTAATAAATCTAGCCCGCTCCTTCCTACACAATTGTCTCATCCTTGCATTGCGTCTCTACATTTCTACCTGTCTAACTGGCCCTGTGCATGGAGCTTGAAGCATTTCAGATAATGCTACGATGGAGGTACTGCACTTCAAGCGCTTACCTAGCAGCCTAAATTTGGCTTCCAAGGCTCTCTCCTAGCTTTCCATATGTCATTGGTAACTATATGTACCATGACCACCAGCTCCTCCCCAGCACTACACATAAGCCTGTCTAGATGTCTCGAGAGATTTGCAACCTTTGCCTCTGGCAGACAATCCACCATGCAGGTCTCCCCGTCCTCAAGAATCCAGCTATCGATATTTCTAATGATCGATTCAGCTGCTACTATTACTTCTCTTCCTAATACTTGGGATTCCCTCCTCCAGAGAAGTACCTCAGTGCAAGAGGATACCATGACATCATCTGGAAGGAGGATCCCAACTATGGGATTATTTCCCTCCATTCCAGCTTGATGTTCTCCTTCCCCAAGACCTTCATCCCCCCACAACTGCACAGAGGCTGTCAGACTGGGGGTGGGACCACTCTACTGTGTCCTGGAAAGTCTCATCTATGTACCTGAGTGTCTCTTAGCTCTTCTAGTTCTGACATCCTGGTCTCCAGAGCCTGTACTTGGTCTCTGAGGGCCAGGAGCTCCTTGCACCGAATGCACACAGACACCACCTGGCCACAGCGCAGGTAATCATACATGCTGGATTCAGTGCAATAAACTGGATAGCCCCCATTCTACTGCTGGATTTCTGCCTCCATTCTCTGTACTCGTGCAGCTTTTTTGGTTGGGTTTTGTTTGTTGATCTTTTTCCCCCCACGGGTGGGGGAGTTTATTGCTCTAAGTTTAGAGAATGTTAATCAGGTGTATCTAACACTCCCACACTGTTTCTAAACTCCCTCACAAAACTCCTGTCAGCTGCTCCTGTTCGCTAGTTCCTCTGGTTGCTTAGGAGCTGGCTTTTTAAACCTCTGTTCTCCCTGTATGTCCATCTCCATTCTTGCTGTCCTGTCCGTCTTGGAAGTGCTCCTTAGATTCAGCGTTCCTGTGGCTGTACCTCTTTTCACTGAGTATATCCACAAGTGGGGTTTCTTCACCCAGTGGGCCCTCACTTGTCCATTAGACACCTTTTTACTGTATTTCTTCAATAGATGTTCAAACAGTCATTCTCTCTGTTCGTATACTGTGTGGGAGGGTTTCTCGTTTACAGTTTTCAGGATTTGTTTTAATCTAACACAGCTTTTTGATCAATTCACTTTTTCACCAATTATATTTCCTTTTAGTGTTTTTCTTGATTCTCTCTCTCCAGTATGTCTGTAGATTTTATTTCTCTCTACTTCCCTTCTCTAATAGTGTATGTTCACGTACCCAGCTCTAGCTTTTTCTGCTTCTCCTGACCTGAAACCTTTTCTAGTTTCCTTCCTTCCTTCCTCCTCCTCACTTCCCAGTCTCCTACTTTTATTCTCCTCCTACCCTAGCTCCAGTTCATCTGCTATATCAGCATCTAAGTTCTTCTCCTTCCCTCTTTCTCTAACAGCTTTTTTTCCAACTGCCCCCTTCCAGCAGATTCCAAGCCTCCTCCCCAGCTCGAGCTGCCTCTCGTTGGCTATCTCTCCTCCCAAGAAAGCATTTTATGATGCTGCATCACAGCTGCAACAGGTGCTAGTTCCAGGGCCAGGGTTACTACAGTTCCACGCTGAAGCTTGTTGACTCTCAAGAGGAAAAGTACTGGGATAATTTTTTTGAGCTGAGAGACAAGTTGCGTGCCTATGCAATGTTCTGCAAAAAGAGTGAATTTGTTGATTTTCTGTGACCAAAGGAAGATGTCCCTATGTGAAAGACATATTTGGGAACTGAGTGTATTTAATACACCCACATCCTTCACAGAATTCATGAAGAAATTTGTGTTCTGGAAGAATAATCTCTTGAAGACAAACTATGACTGCTTCCCGCAGATTTGCAACTTCCTGGCTAATAAGGAAATTATTCAGCCTCCCATACAGTGATGGCTGAGCATCTTAGTCGGCTGGAGGTACAGTTTGCATCCTTTTTCCCGACTTGAGATGACAAAATATGACTGGGTGCAAAATCCCTTTCAGTGCAAGCTTGATGCTATGGGTTTGCCAGCAGCTGAAATCAAACAGCTCATCAACATTTTCTGCAATTGATTCTTGCAAGGAACATATGACCAACTTTCTTGACAGTGAACCAGAACTCCAGAAGAGAATGAATGTCCTGCACACTCAGTGCATGCATTGAAACGGATTGTGCCATTCACAAGCACATATTTGTGTGAAGCTGGATTCAGTGCACTAGTATCCATCAATTCTCAATATTGCTCTACCACTGATGTCACCTCGAAGATTAGATGTGCGATTTCTACCATTGTACGATTGCTGCTGGACTTCAAGAAACTTTGTCACAACATTGTGTCACAGTACATTGCATTAAATAATGTACTGAATGTGTAATTACTTGCTTCGTTGCTGTCTGGGGTCACAGGAATCAGTTTGTTTTAAAATGAGCTCACACAGGCAAAAAGTTTGGGAACCTGTGCTTTAGATGGATGGCTATTGGTATGCAAAGGAGTCCTGAATTCATTCTTCAGGTTTCCCTAAGGAAATACAGTCCACTGCTGAAGATTTTCTCTTTGAGGAGGTCTACTTGTTCAGGCAAAAAACTGATGAGTCATTGCACTCAATGACAGGTTTCAGAGTAGCAGCCATGTTAGTCTGTATTCGCAAAAAGAAAAGGAGTACTTGTGGCACCTTAGAGACTAACCAATTTATGTGAGCATAAGCTTTCATGAGCTACAGCTCACTTCATTGGATGCACTCATTAAAGGACTCAAGGGCAACCCCCTCTGTTCCCTGGATATATATACCCCATCACCCAAAAGGAAATACGCAAAGCTATCTTATAAGGATCGACCAACATAGAATCATAGAATATCAGGGTTGGAAGGGACCCCAGAAGGTCATCTAGTCCAACCCCCTGCTTGAAGCAGGACCAATTCCCAGTTAAATCATCCCAGCCAGGGCTTTGTCAAGCCTGACCTTAAAAACCTCTAAGGAAGGAGATTCTACCACCTCCCTAGGTAACACATTCCAGTGTTTCACCACCCTCTTAGTGAAAAAGTTTTTCCTAATATCCAATCTAAACCTTCCCCACTGCAACTTGACCCCGTGTTCCAGACCCCTAATCATTTTTGTTGCCCTTCGCTGGACTCTCTCCAATTTATCCACATCCTTCTTGTAGTGTGGGGCCCAAAACTGGACACAGTACTCCAGATGAGGCATCACAGGTATTTTTTCACCAAAGAGGGTGTGAATCACCACGAAAGAGTCAGTGGATACAGGGGAACAAGCATAGTGCTTTTTTCCAGCCACAACTGCCCATCAAGAAGTACTTTCAACAGGATCTTCGAGAGCTGCAAACCCACCCAAGTGCCAGGTCCTCCAGGCTCCAAGATTCATTTTGGTGGCCACCTAGCTCAATTTTCCCATATATAGCAGAAGATAAAAATGGAAAAATGGGTTCTCCATACTGTCCATCTTGGTTACACCATAAAGTTACCTGTCCCTTTTCAGGGACCACTCTCAAGAGATGATTCTCCTACAGAAGATATGGCGACTTACTTCTGGGGAGCCATAGAGCTAGTACCACCTCAACATCGGGGAAAGGGATTATATTCCAAATATTTCCTAATACCCAAGAAGAAAGGAGGATGAAGACAGATATTAGACTCCAGCTCCGCAGTGTCTTTATCCAAAAACTAAGATTCAGGATGGTAACACTCTCACCAAACAGAAATGAATGGTTCACAGCTCTCAATGTAAAAGTTGCCTGTTTTCATGTGGACATCCCCTGAGGTTTCTGAGGTTCACGGTAGATGTGAACTACTGTCAGTACAGGGTGCTTCCTTTTGGACTGGCAGCGGCGGCCAGTGTATTTACAAAGGTGCCTTCCATAGTGGCAGCTCACTTGTGATGCAACCATTTCCATACCTAGACAAGTGGCTTCTGACAAGAATGTCTTGTTGGGAAGTAGTGATATCACTCTCATATCCCTTCAATCTTCTAACATCACTAGGAATCTGCCTGAATGTAGAATAGTCCATTTTAGCTCCAACACAGATCATAGAATTAATTGCAGGAACTCTAGTCTCAACCATGGCCAGAGCTTACCTCCTTATGGACAGATTTCTGTGAACATCCTGATCAGTCATGTCAGAAATAGCCCACAAACATTGGTTTGATCATGCCTCTTCCTCCTGGGTCACATGGCATTTTGCACGTATGTGACACTGTTCATGAGGTTCTGACTTGGCTGTCTACAGGCCTGGCTTTGAATGGTATATGTGCCAAGCAGGCACATTATGCCTCCCAGGGTACAAGACTCTCTAGCTTGGTGGCAGGGCAGAGAACAGTTATGCATAGGAGTTCCTTTTGTTCTGCCACCTCCTCAGAAGATACTAATTAAAGATGCCTCCCTTGTAGGTTGGGCTAAATAAATTACCATTTGAACCACTAGTGACATGTTCACTTTCCCATTTATCTATGAAGGTCATCTTCTTGGTGGCCATCACTTCGGCTAGAAGGGTAGGCAAATTTGGGGCCATTATGGCCAATCCACCATACTCTGTATTCCATAAGGATAAGGTTTCACTGAGACTACACCCTAAATTTGTTCCCAAAGTAATCTCAGACTTCCACCTGAATCAGACTATACACTTACCTGTGTTTTTTTCCCCTAAGTCTCATACCATCAGTGAGGATCAGAGACTCCATTTACTGGATGTATGTTGGCCATTGATCAGAAAACAATGCCCGTAGGAGGTCACCTAGGCTGTTCGTGGCCTGAGTTGAACAGATGAAGGGACAAGCATTATCGTCACAAACAGTAGCCACGTGGATTTTGGGCTGTATCTTGCTCTGTGACCAGTTATCTGATGCGCCTCCACATCCTAAATGTGAGTCAGCAATGCGATGCTTTTGCAAAAAAAGCAAATGCAATTTTAGATTGCATTAACAGAGGCATAGCATGCAAGTCATGGGAGGTGATAATACCACTCTGCTTAGCTCTGGTTAGGTCTCCGCAGGAGTACTGTGTCCAATTTTGTCACCAGTGTATAGAAAGGATGTAGAGAAACTGAAAAGGATCCATAGGTGAGCAACAAAGATGATTAAAGAGATGGAATGCAAGCTATATTACCAAAGGCTGAAGGAACTGGGTATGGTTAGTTTGGAAAAGAGGAGATTAAGGGGGGACATGATAGCAATCTTCAGGTACTTGAAAGGCTGCCATAAAAAAGATGGAGAAAAGTTGTTCTCTCTGGCCACAGGGGGTAGGACAAGAGGCAATGGGTTCATACTACAGCATAGCAGATTTAGATTAAATCTCAGGAAAAACTTCCTAACTGAAAGAACAGTAGGGCAATGGAACAGAGTGCCTAGGGAGGTTGTGGAAACTCCTTCACTGGAGGTTTTCAAAAGGAGGCTGGATAGCCATCTGTCTTGGATAGTTTAGACACACAAAATCCTGCATCTTGGCAGGTGGGAGGTAGATTTAGGTGACCCTTACGGTCTCTTCTAACCCTATGATTCTGTAATCTTGTAAATATGGCCTACCTTCTTTGGTTCTAGATGTATACATTTGCGTTTAGCCATATTAAAATTGTTTGTTTATACCCAGCTTACCAAGTGATCCAGATCACTCTCTATAAGTGACCTGTCCTCTTCATTATTTACCTACCACTCTCCCAATTTTTGTGTCATCTGCACACTTTTATCAGTGATATTTTGTTTTCTTTCATGTCATTGATAAAAATGTTAAATAGCGTAGGGCCAAGAATCAATCCATACATGACCTCACTAGAAATACACTTGCCTTTATCAAACTTGTAATCTAATTAAAAAAGGTATCAGGTTAGTTTGACAGGATCTATTTTCTCATGACCCATGTTGATTGGCGCTGATTATATTATTCCCCTGTAATTTTTTTATTGAGTACCATATCAGCCACTCCTTTGGCTGACAGGCCTATAATTACCTGGGTCATCCTGTTTACCTTTTAAAAATATTGGCACAGCATTAGCTTTCTTCCAGTCTTCTGGAGCTTCCCCAGTGTTCCAAGACTTATTGAAAAGCAACATTAATGGTCAGCTCCTCTACCAGCTCTTTTGAAACTCTTGGTTGCAAGTTATCTGGACCTGCTGACTTCAAAATGTCTAATTTTAACAGCTGTTGTTTAACATCCTCCTGAGATATTATTGGAATGGAAAGTGTGTCATCATCATCTGGTATGACTATATCATCTGTTTTTCCCCAAATACGGAACAGAAATATTTACTGAATATTTCTGTTGCTATGACCCTAACTATGATCTTTGATTTTTAGGTAGTAGTAACCATGTTTACTGTGCAAGTATATTCAGTAAAGTATATTAATCTTGGTTAGGTCAAGGCTGTTTGTCTGTGTGTGGTTCCTAGGAGCTGAATATATGTATTGTGACTCGTATTTTGTAGTGGTACCCCAAACTTCTTGGTTCAAGGAGAAAAAGTCTATCCTGAAGAGCTTGCAGTCTAAGAAGGCACACATCATGTAGGGAGAGTTTATTGTAAAGTATCGACTATCCAGTTCTACTTGTACATAATTACTTTGCTAATTCCCTATGGCAAAAGGAGGTCGTGGAGGGATTTGAAGGTGGCAAAGATAGAAGGCTTGCAGATCAGCAGAGAGCGGTGCATTCCAAGTGTAAGTGGCAATGTGGAAAAAGGTGAAAAGATAGTTGGAGGAGAAAGGAGCAAGACTGACAGAACAGCGGGGCGATATGATAAGAAACAAGAGCAGAAAGGACAAGAAGCTTGAACTTGGTGCAGTGGATGAATTCAAAGGTCCTGGGGAGGTGACACAGTCAGAGTGCCTGACTCTGAAGACTCTCAGCAGCAGTGTTTTGTTGTAATTGCACTGCTGGGAGGTAATGTGGGTGTGAGGGAGGTTGGAGAGGAAGAAGTCACAATGACCAAGACAGGAGATGATGAGAACTTCCATTGTGAGGATAGAGAGAAATGGAGTTTTGAAGGAAGGAGGGGCAACATTAGGATGTAGCCTGGATGGACAAGGGAGAGCCAGAGTCAAAGCTGCCTTACAGGTTATGGGCCTGGAGTAATAGGGAGAAAATGGTGGTATTGTCAATGGAGATTTGCAGTAGTGGGGAGGGTTTGGAAGAAAGACCAGAGTTCAGTTTGGGCCACATTAAATTTAATCTTATGGTGAGACACTCCCAGAGAGACATTAGAGAGACAGGGGCCTTATGAAGGACAGGATGGACAAAGACAGAATGGGTGTAAAGAGGTAGATCTATGATTTATTTGTGTACAGATGGTAATTGAAGCTATGTGAGTAAATTAATAGAGAGAAAGGAGGAGGGGACATTATAGGGGGACTTGACAGCAACCACTGTATTAGGATGTCTAATACTTTTTATTATAAAAAATTCTTGTTACCGTTTATTGAGAAACATGAACACTTGCAGCAGGTTTTTGAGATATGGCAAGGGGAAAATCCTGTAGCTGGAGAACTGCTTTTTCTTTCTCCCATTTAGCTGAGGTACAAACTGTTGAAAAATCACCATTTCTCTTCTCTCACTTGTGTTCCTCAAGAAAATTCTGTCAGCACCAAAATAACTTGCCAAGCAAAATGAGGCCTTATTCTCAACTTGATGGCATTTCTCTGTTTGTTAGTAATGCACTAACTTTTGAACAGTGCATCTGATCAATTTTAAAATTTCAGGGAATATTCTAGGGATCAATGGCTAGAACCCTGTTGATTTTGGTGAAAATTGGAAAAGCTGAAAGGAAAAATGGGGACATGGAGCCCCTGGGATCTGGTTAGCAGCAGCTTCAAAACTGTCTAGATCACTATATGCATCCAATGAAGTGAGCTGGAGCTCACGAAAGCTTATGCTGAAATAAATTTGTTAGTCTCTAAAGTGCCACAAGTCCTCCTTTTCTTTTTGTAGATCAAAGAACTGGTTGGTGGCAGCCATTAACACCTTCCAGCATAAGAATACCTCACACCCCCACCTCCCCAGTTTTGCTGATCCTTCTAATACAGTGGAAAAATATTGACACCCTGAATAAGTTCTCTCCCAGGCAGAAAGAAAAATAAGAATGTGTGTGTTGGGGGGAGAGCTTGGTATTCGAGGCATGGTAGAATGGGGTACACAGAGCCACTGGCATAGTGGAGAAGGTGGAGTAACGGGTATAGGAGAATGTGGGGCACATGGAGCTCCTGCCATAGTGGTGAAGAGCTGATCCCTTGGCGTGTGGAGGGAGAGTGGGGGACATGAGGGACACAGAGCCCCTGGCTTGTGGTACGTGGGAGGGGGGAGGCATACAGAGCCCCAGGCATGGGAGGAATGGGGTGGCATGAAGGAGGAGAGTGGGCGTTGCAAGGAGTCCCTGAAACAGAGGGGAATGGGAAGGGAATCTTTGTAGGGGGGCATAGAAGAATGCATGGAGCCCTTGGTACATGCAATGCACTCAGCCTACAGAAACAATGAAGTATATGACCCTCTTGTAATTCAACACAAACATTCTAAAGAGCTGTGGCCACGTTGCTGCTGCAGGAGTACATCCTGCACTAGGAATGCCTGGGAGCTGGTGACGCAATTAGAGTAGCAGGAGTGGGGAAGAGAGCTGGGCTGGGCCAGGTGCTCTCTTGCTCTCGTTCGCACGCTCTCTCACGTGGCCTTTCTGCTAGGGGCATGACATGGAGTAATGCTCAATGCTCAAACCCCTGAGCTATCCCTCCCTCCAAGTACATGGAGCATTGGATGGGACTAAGTAGACCTGTTCTATTCCCAGCTTTGCCAGTGGCCTGCAGAGTGATCTTAAGTAAGTTACTTCAGCTATGGCTACACTGGCACTTTACAGCGCTGCAACTTTCTCGCTCAGGGGTGTGAAAAAACACCCCCCTGAGTGCAGCAAGTTACAGCGCTGTAAAGCGCCAGTGTAAACAGTGTCCTAAGCTGTCAAGGTTCCTTCCCCACTCTGAACGCTAGGGTACAGATCTGGGGACCTGCATGAAAACCTCCTAAGATTACTTTTACCAGCTTAGGTTAAAACTTCCCCAAGGTACAAACTATTTTACCCTTTGCCCTTGGACTTTCGCTGCCACCACCAAACGTCTAACACTGGTATTATTATTATTAGGAAAGAGTTTGTTTGGAAATGTCTTTCCCCCCAAAAATCCTCCCAAATCTTACCCCCTTTTTTCTGGGGAAGGTTTGATAAAAATCCTCACCAATTTGCGTAGGTGACCACAGACCCAAACCCTTGGATCTTAAGAACAATGAAAAAAGCATTCAGGTTCTTAAAAGAAGAATTTTAATAGAAGAAAAGTTAAAAGAATCACCTCTGTAAAATCGGGATGGTAGGGTAATTAAATTCAAAAGGGTAATGAAATTCAAAACATCTAGGCAAAAACCTTAAGTTACAAAAAGACACAAAAACTGGAATATCCATTCCATTCAGCACAGCTTATTTTCTCAGCCATTTAAAGAAATCATAATCTAATGCATATCTAGCTAGATTACTTACTAAGTTCTAAGACTCCATTCCTGTTCTGTCCCCGGCAAAAGCATCACACAGACAGACTCAGACCCTTTGTTTTTCCCACCCTCCAGCTTTGAAAGTATCTTGTCTCCTCATTGGTCATTGTGGTCAGGTGCCAGCGAGGTTATCCTAGCTTCTTAACTCTTTACAGGTGAAAGGGTTTTTCCTCTGGCCAGGAGGGATTTTAAAGGTGTTTACCCTTCCCTTTGTATTTATGACATGAGATAATCCCCTCGTGGAGGTGGAGTACCAGGAGCGCTGGGAGAGCTCTCTCCCAGCACTGGCGCGCGACCACACTCACACTTCAAAGCGCTGCTGCGGGAGTGCTCCCGCAGCAGCGCTTTGAAGTTTCAAGTGTAGCCATACCCTAAGTTTCTCTGTGTCTTCATTTCCCCATCTATAAAATGGAGATAATGAAACTGACCACCTCTGTAATGCGCTTTGAGACCTTCTGATGAAAAGAACTAGGTTTTATTATATGATCATATACTATTTTTTCCCTGGGATGCCTGCCTCATTCACTGCATAGGTTGGATGCACATGGGGCAGATTTATGGTTACGCTGGCAACAGTAGATCTGATAAATGACTGCTTCTTGACACAGCAAGTCCTGGAACCCACAAGTAGAGAGGCAATCCTTGATTTAGTCCTAAGTGGAGCTCAGGATCTGGTCCAAGAGGTGAATATAGCTGAACTACTCAGTAATAGTAACCCTAATATAATTCAATTTAAGATTCTTGTGAGGGGGAAAACACAAAGAAGCCCATCACAGTAGCATTTAACTTCAGAAAGGAGAACTACACAAAAAATGAAGAAGCTACAGTAGAACCTCAGAGTTACGAACACCTCAGGAATGGAGGTTGTTTGTAACTCTGCCCTGGTCTACACTAGGAGTTGAGGTCGAATTTAGCAGCGTTAAGTTGATTTAATCCTGCACCCGTCCACAGGATGAAGCCCTTTTTTCCGACTTAAAGGGCTCTTAAAATCGATTTCCATACTCCACCCCCGACAAGGGGATTAGCGCTTAAATCAGCCTTGCCGGGTCGAATTTGGGGTACTGTGGACGCAATTAGATGGTATTGGCCTCTGGGAGCTATCCCAGAGTGCTCCATTGTGACAGCTCTGGACAGCACTCTCAACTCAGATGCACTGGCCAGATAGACAGGAAAAGGCCCGCGAACTTTTGAATTTCAATTCCTGTTTGGCCACCGTGGCAAGCTGCAGGTGACCATGCAGAGCTTATCAGCAGAGGTGACCATGATGGAGTCCCAGAATTGCAAAAGAGCTCCAGCATGGACCAAACGGGAGGTACGGGATCTGATCGCTGTATGGGGAGAGGAATCCATGCTATCAGAACTCCGTTCCAGTTTTCGAAATGCCAAAACATTTGTCAAAATCTCCCAGGGCATGAAGGACAGAGCCCGTAACAGGGACCTGAACCAGTGCCACGTGAAACTTAAGGAGCTGAGGCAAGCCTACCAGAAAACCAGAGAGGTGAACGGCCACTCCAGGTCAGAGCCCCAAACATGCCGCTTCTATGATGAGCTGCATGACATTTTAGGGGGTTCAGCCACCACTACCCCAGCTGTGTTGTTTGACTCCTTCAATGGAGATGGAGCCAACATGGAAGCAGGGTTTGGGGATGAGGAAGAAGATAATGATGAGGTTGTAGATAGCTCACAGCAAGCAAGCGGAGAAACCGGTTTTCCCGACAGCCAGGAACTGTCCTGGACCTGGAGCCAGTACCCCCTGAACCCACCCAAGGCTGCCTCCCGGACCCACCAGGAGGAGAAGGGACCTCTGGTGAGTGTACCTTTTAAAATACTATACATGGTTTAAAAGCAAGCATGTTTAATGATTAATTTGCCCTGGCATTCGTGGCTCTCCTGGGTATACTCCCAAAGCCTTTGCAAAAGGTTTCTGGGGAAGGCAGCCTTATTGCGTCCTCCATGGTAGGACGCTTTACCACTCCAGGCCAGTAGCACGTACTCGGGAATCATTGTAGAACAAAGTATTGCAGTGTATGTTTGCTGGTGTTCAAACAACATCCGTTCTTTATCTCTCTGTGTTATCCTCAGGAGAGTGATATCATTCATGGTCACCTGGTTGAAATAGGGTGCTTTTCTTAAGGGGACACTCAGAGGTGCCCGTTCCTGCTGGGCTGTTTGCCTGTGGCTGAACAGAAATGTTCCCCGCAGTTAGCCACGGGGAGGGTGGAGGGGCTAGCCACGCGCTGGGGGGAAGCAAAATGCTACCTTGTAACGAAAGCACGTGTGCTATGTATGTAATGTTAACAGCAAGGTTTACCGTGAAAGAGTGTACCCATTGTTCTATAAAATGTGTCTTTTTAAAATACCACTGTCCCTTTTTTTTCTCCACCAGCTGCATGTGTTTCAATGATCACAGGATCGTCTCCTTCCCAGAGGCTAGCGAAGATTAGAAGGCGAAAAAAACGCACTCGTGATGAAATGTTCTCTGAGCTCATGCTGCCCTCCCACACTGACAGAGCACAGACGAATGCATGGAGGTAGACAATGTCAGAGTGCAGGAAAGCACAAAATGACCGGGAGGAGAGGTGGTGGGCTGAAAGGTGACGGCAGCGTGATGAGAGGAGGCAGGATTCAATGCTGAGGCTGCTGGAGGATCAAACCAATATGCTCCAGCGTATAGTTGAGTTGCAGGAAAGGCAGCTGGAGCACAGACCGCTGCTACTGCCCCCGTGTAACCAACCACTCTCCTCCCCAAGTTCCATAGCCTCCTCACCCAGATGCCAAGAATGCGGTGCGGGGGCCTCCGGCCACTCAGCCACTCCACCACAGAGGATTGCCCAAGCAACAGAAGGCTGGCATTCAATAAGTTTTAAAATTGTAAACTTTTAAAGTGCTGTGTGGCCTTGTCCTTCCCTCCTCCACCACCTCTCCTGGTGCTTCTCTCCTCCACCACCCCTCCTGGGCTACCTTGGTAGTTATCCCCCTATTTTTGTGATGAATGAATAAAGAATGCATGAATGTGAAGCAACAATGACTTTATTGCCTCTGCAAGTGGTGATCGAAGGGAGGTGGGAAGGGTGGTTAGCTTACAGGGAAGTAGAGTGAATCAAGGGGCGGGGGGTTTCATCAAGAAGAAACAAACAGAACTTTCACACCGTAGCCTGTCCAGTCATGAAACTGGTTTTCAAAGCTTCTCTGATGCGCACCGCGCCCTCCTGTGCTCTTCTAACCACCCTGGTGTCTGGCTGTGCGAAACCAGCAGCCAGACGATTCGCCTCAACCTCCCACCCCGCCATAAACTTCTCCCCCTTACTCTCACAGATATTGTGGAGCGCACAGCAAGCAGTAATAACAGTGGGAATATTGGTTTCACTGAGGTCTAACCGAGTCAGTAAACTGCACCAGCACGCTTTTAAACATCCAAATGCACATTCTACCACCATTCTGCACTTGCTCAGCCTGTAGTTGAACAGCTCCTGACTACTGTCCAGGCTGCCTATGTACGGCTTCATGAGCCATGGCATTAAGGGGTAGGCTGGGTCCCCAAGGATAACTATAGGCATTTCAACATCCCCAACAGTTATTTTCTGGTCTGGGAATAAAGTCCCTTCCTGCAGCTTTTGAAACAGACCAGAGTTCCTGAAGATGCAAGCGTCATGTACCTTTCCCAGCCATCCCACGTTGATGTTGGTGAAACATCCCTTGTGATCCACCAGTGCTTGCAGCACTATTGAAAAGTATCCCTTGCGGTTTATGTACTCGGCGGCTTGATGCTCCGGTGCCAAGATAGGGATATGGATTCCATCTATTACCCCACCACAGTTAGGGAATCCCATTGCAGCAAAGCCATCCACTATGACCTGCACATTTCCCAGGGTCACTACCCTTGATATCAACAGATCTTTGATTGCTTTGGCTACTTGCATCACAGCAGCCCCCACAGTAGATTTGCCCACTCCAAATTGATTCCCGACTGACCGGTAGCTATCTGGCGTTGCAAGCTTCCACAGGGCTATTGCCACTCACTTCTCAACTGTGAGGGCTGCTCTCATCTTGGTATTCATGCACTTCAGGGCAGGGGAAAGCAAGTCACAAAGTTCCATGAAAGTGCCCTTATGCATGCGAAAGTTTCGCAGCCACTGGGAATTGTCCCAGACCTACAACACTATGTGGTCCCACCAGTCTGTGCTTGTTTCCTGGGCCCAGAATCAGCGTTCCACGGCATGAACCTGCCCCATTAGCACCATGATGCCCACATTGGCAGGGCCCATGCTTTGAGAGAAGTCTGTGTCCATGTCCTCATCACTCACGTCACCGCGCTGATGTCACCTACTCGCCCGGTATCGCTTTGCCAGGTTCTGGTGCTGCATATACTGCTGGATAATGCGTGTGGTGTTTAATGTGCTCCTAATTGCCAAAGTGAGTTGAGTGGGCTCCATGCTTGCCATGGTATGGCGTCCGCACAGAAAAAAGGTGCGGAACGATTGTCTGCCATTGCTCTGACGGAGGGAGGGGCAACTGATGTCATGGCTTACAGGGAATTAAAATCAACAAAGGGGGTGGCTTTACATCAACGAGTATTTCAGGCAGGACTTCATGGAGGGAGCAAATAAGTACAAAACAAATCTGGTCTATTTCTTGTTTTGATCCACTCCACCTATCTTTTACATCTTTGGCTGGCAGCAGATGGTGCAGAAGGACTGCAAGCCATCCACATCTCTTGGCTGCTCGGCAGAAGATGGTACAATAGGACTGCTGGCCGTCCATATTGCCTGCCTGCTCACCAAAAGATGGTAGGATAGGACTGCCTGCAGGACTAAAGAGAGTGACCTGATCGAGTCACTCCACTACGCTGGAGGGGAGGGATAGGATACAGAAGGACCTAGACCAATTGGAAGATTGGGCCAAAAGGAATCTGATGAGGTTCAATCAGGATAAGTGCAGGGTCCTGCACTTAGGACGGAAGAACCCAATGCACAGCTACAGACTAGGGACCGAATGGCTAGGCAGCAGTTCTGCGGAAAAGGACCTAGGGGTGACAGTGGACGAGAAGCTGGATATGAGTCAGCAGTGTGCCCTTGTTGCCAAGAAGGCCAATGGCATTTTGGGATGTATAAGTAGGGGCATAGCGAGCAGATCGAGGGACGTGATCGTTCCCCTCTATTCGACATTGGTGAGGCCTCATCTGGAGTACTGTGTCCAGTTTTGGGCCCCACACTTCAAGAAGGATGTGGATAAATTGGAGAGAGTCCAGCGAAGGGCAACAAAAATGATTAGGGGACTGGAACACATGAGTTATGAGGAGAGGCTGAGGGAGCTGGGATTGTTTAGCCTGCAGAAGAGAAGAATGAGGGGGGATTTGATAGCTGCTTTCAACTACCTGAAAGGGGGTTCCAAAGAGGATGGCTCTAGACTGTTCTCAATGGTAGCAGATGACAGAACGAGGAGTAATGGTCTCAAGTTGCAGTGGGGGAGGTTTAGATTGGATATTAGGAAAAACTTTTTCACTAAGAGGGTGGTGAAACACTGGAATGCGTTACCTAGGGAGGTGGTAGAATCTCCTTCCTTAGAGGTTTTTAAGGTCAGGCTTGACAAAGCCCTGGCTGGGATGATTTAACTGGGAATTGGTCCTGCTTTGAGCAGGGGGTTGGACTAGATGACCTTCTGGGGTCCCTTCCAACCCTGATATTCTATGATTCTATAATGTAGTCCCTGCACCCATGTCTGCCCAGGCGCTCCTGGCTGACGTGGCCAGGAGCACCTCGGACATGACGATGATGGCTATCAGTCCTCTTGTACTGCCTCGTCTGCTGCCACAAGGCAATGGGTTGCTGCTGCTGTGTAGCAATGCAGTACCGCGTCTGCCAGCACCCAGGAGACATATGGTGACAGTGAGCTGAGCGGGCTCCATGCTTGCCGTGGTATGGCGTCTGCACAGGTAACTCATGAAAAAAGGCGCGAAACGATTGTCTGCCGTTGCTTTCACAGAGGGAGGGAGGGAAGGAGGGCCTGATGACATATACCCAGAACCACCCGTGACAATGTTTTTTGCCCCATCAGGCATTGGGATCTCAACCCAGAATTCCAATGGACAGCGGAGACTGCGGGAACTGTGGGATAGCTACCCACAGTGCAACACTCCGGAAGTTGACGCTAGCCTCGGTACTGTGGAAGCACTCCGCTGAGTTAATGCACTTAATGCACTTAGAGCATTTTGTGTGGGGACACACACAATCGACTATTTAAAAACGATTTCTAAAAAACCAACTTTTATAAATTCGACTTAATTTCGTAGTGTAGACATACCCTCTGAAATGTTCGTAACCCTGTACAAAACATTATGGTGGTTCTTTTAAAAGTTTACAACTGAACATTGACTTAATAGAGCTTTGAAACTTTACTATGCAAATGAAAAATTCTGCTTTCCCTTTTTTTTAGTAGTTTACGTTTACGTACTGCACTGTATTTGCTTTTTTTTATTTGGTCTCTGATGCTGCCTGATTGTGTACTTCCAGTTCCAAACAAGGTATATGGCTGACTGGTCAGTTTGTAACTCTGGTGTTCGTAACTCTGATGTTCTTCTGTAGTTAAATGGAAAGTAAAAGGTAAAGTCACAAAAGTGAAATTCCTGCAAGCTGCATGAAAACGTAAAAAAAACCCGCCATAATAAAATCTCAGATTAAATGTATATCCCAAATTAAAAATACATAGTAAGAGGACCAAAAACGAGTCACCATGGCTAAACAAAGTAAGAGAAGCAGCAGTTAGAGGCAAAAAGGCATCCTTTAAAAATTAGAAGTCAAATCCTACTGAGGAAAATGGAAAGGAGCAAAACTCTGGCAAGTCTAGTGTAAAAGTATAATTAGGCAGGGCAAAAAAGAATTTGAAGAGCAACTAGCAAAATACTCAAAAACAAACAGCAAAAAAAATGTAAATACATAAGAAGCGGGCCAAACAGTCAGTAGGGCCACTGGACAATCAAGGTGCTAAAGGAGCACTTGAGGAAGATAAGGCCATTGTCGAGAAGCTAAAAGAATTCTTTGCATCAATCTTCACTGCCAAGGATGTGAGGGAGAGTCCCAAAGCCTGAGCCATTCTTTTTAGGTGACAAATCTGAGGAACTGTTCCTGATTGAGGTGTCAATAGAGGTTTTGGAACAAATTGATAAATACACAATAATAAGTCACCAGGATCAGATGGTATTCACCCAAGAGTTCTGAATGAACTCAAATGTGAAATTGCAGAACTATTAAGTGTGGTATGTTAACCTATCATTTAAATCAGCTTCTGTACCAGATGACTGGAGGAGAGCTAATGTGATAACAATTTTTGAAAAAGGCTCTAGAGGCAACCCATCGGTGCTAGGCCAATTGGTTGAAACTATAGTGAAGAACAGAATTATCGGACACACAGATGAACACGATTTGTTGGGAAAGTGTCAGCATGGCTTTTGTAAAGTGAAGCCATTCCTCACCAATCTATTGAACAGTGGTTTTCAAGCTGATGTCCATGGACTTCTGGGGGTCCGCAGGCTACGTCTAAGGGGCCTGTGAAAGGTTGTCATTACCATAGAGCAGTGGTTTTCAACCTGTGGTCCGCGGCCCTCTGCAGCTTCGCAGACTATCTAAGATTGCCAGAGGGGTCCACATCTCCCTTTGACATTTTTTAGGGGTCTGCAAATGAAAAAAGGTTGAAAATCACTGTATTAGAATTATTTGAGGGGGTCAACAAATGTGTAGAAGGTGATCCAGTGGATGTACCTGAACTTTAAGAAAGCCTTTGACAAGGTCCCTCACGGAAGACTCTTAGTATGCAGTCATGGGATAAGAGAGACAGTGCTCTCATGGTCAGTAGCTGGTTAAAAGAGAGGAAACAAAGGGTAAGAATAAAAGATCAATTTTCATAATGGTGAGAGAGTGGTGTCCATATTCATAAATGATCTGGAAAAAGGCCTAAACACTGAGGTAGCAAAATTTGCAGACATACAAAATTATACAAGATAGTTAAGTCCAAAGCAGACTGTGAAGAGTTACAAAGGAATCTCAGAAAACTGGGTGACTGGGCAACAAAATGGCAGATGAAATTCAGTGCTGATAAATGCAAAATAATGCACATTGGAAAACATAATAAAAGCCATATATACAAAATGATGGGATCTAAATTAGCTGTTACCACTCAAGAAACCAATTGTGGAGTCTTTGTGGTTAGTTCTATGAAAACATTCACTTAATGTGCAGAGGCAGTCAAAAAAGCTAACAATGTTAGCAACCATTAGGAAAGGGATAGATAATACAGTAAGACAGAAAATATCATACTACCATGATATATACCAATGGTACATCCACAGCTTGAATACTGCATGCAGTTCTGGTCACCTCATCTCAAAAAAGATACAAGAGAAGGGCAACAAAAATGATTAAGGGTATGAAACAGCTTCCCTATGAGGAGAGATTTAAAAGACTGGGATTTTTCATCTTGGAAAAGGGATGACTAAGGGGGGAAATATGACAGATATCTATAAAAACTTGAATGGTGTGGAGAAAGTGACTAAGGAGGTGTTATTTACTTCTTCTCATAAGGTAAGAACTAGGGATCACCAAATGAAATTAATAGGCAGCAGGTTTAAAACAAAAGGAATGTTAAAACAAAAGGAATTCACACAATGCACATTCAACCTGTGGAACTCATTGCCAGGGGATGTTGTGAGGGCCAAAACTATAATGGGGTTCACAAAGAATGAGATAAATTCATGGATGATAGGTCCATCAATAGCTATTAGCTTAAATGGTCAGGGATGCAACCCCATGCTCTGGGTGGCTGTAGCCTCTGACTTCTAGAAGCTGGGAGTGGACGACAGGTGACGGATCACTCCATGATTGCCTGGTCTGTTCATTCCCTGTGAAGCACCTGCCATTGGCCACAGTGAGAAGACAAGATACTGGGTTAGATGGATCATTGGTCTGACCCAGTATGGCCATTCTTATGGTGTTACCTAACTTTTGAGGGTTTGACTTTCTTTTAATTTATCTTTAATTTTTTGGGGGGGATTATTAGAATGAATGAGAATAATTAGTTAAATTAGGGTAAAAATGTATATAGAGATCTAATCCCTTTCTGCTTTAGGGCATAATAAATAAACCAACCACAAACTGGATTAAGAACAAATTTAACTTGTGAGATTATTCCATAACTGCAAACAAAACCCCAAAACAGAAGCCATAATGGATACCTTCCTCTTAAGCATCTGAGACTGGTGGAAATGGAATATTGAATTACATGTGCCACCAGTCTGATCTGATACTGCACGTCCTGTGTTCCTGTCTGCAGACTCAGGCAGACAGTGTTGCTTTGTGGTCACATCCAGAAGGTTCTTTCATAACCATAAGGACTAAACTTTTGTTTTGTTTTTAACGAAAGCTTAAATTCTATAGCGAGTAAAGAGAAAAGGAGTACTTGTGGCACCTTAGAGACTAACCGATTTATTTGAGCATAAGCTTTCGTGAGCTACAGCTCACTTCATCGGATGCATGCAGTGGAAAATACAGTGAGGAGATTTATGTACACACAGACCATGAAAAAATGGGTGTTTATCATACACATTGTAAGGAGAGTGATCACTTAAGATGAGCTATTACCAGCAGGAGAGTGGGGTGGGGGGGAGAGAAAACCTTTTGAAGTGATAATCAAGGTGGGCCATTTCCAGCACATTTTCAGGAGTTAACAAGAACGTCTGAGGAACAGTGGCGGGATGGGAGGGGGGGAATAAACAAGGGGAAATAGTTTTACTTTGTACAATGACTCAACCACTCCCAGTCTCTATTCAAGCCTAAGTAATAGCTCATCTTAAGTGATCACTCTCCTTACAATGTGTATGATAAACACCCTTTTTTTCATGGTCTCTGTGTACATAAATCTCCTCACTGTATTTTCCACTGCATGCATCCGATGAAGTGAGCTGTAGCTCATGAAAGCTTATGCTCAGATAAATTGATTAGTCTCTAAAAAATGCCACAAGTACTCCTTTTCTTTTTGCGAATACAGACTAACACGGCTGCTACTCTGAAACCTGTCTATAGCGAGTGTTTTTCAGACTGCTCCTGAGTGGATTTGTCACATCCAGTTCTAAATAAGCGTGTCAAAATGTCCTTAAAATATCCCAGATTCTGCTTTATATCTATATTTTAGGTAAGAAAGGCCCAGGTCTGGGGACTTACGACTCTAGGAAAGACTGGGCCCAGGGAAGGAGGATGGAGGGAATGAGGTGTCTCTGTTACTGCTCCTCAGACTACTAAAATGCTTTCACGTAGGGGCCAAAAAGCAATTAGTAAAAGGAACAGGAAAACAAGGTGGGTGCAAAGCTTGTTTGATCTCCGTGTGTCCCCCAGGCAAGACAGGTCTCTCCCTGTATCCCACAGTGAACACTGGGGGAGGAGGGTCTCTTCCCCCCTTTAGAGAATGCTATGGGGATGGAGATCTCCCTTCTCCCCCTCCCACAGATAAGGCTGTGAGCTCCTTCTCCCTCCCTCTCCCCACCAGAGTACTGCAGCTTTCTCTCTGTCTCTGTCAAGGCCTCCACAGAGAACACTCCAGGTCTCCAGCTTCTGCCTGAGCGTGAATGGTTTCCTTGTTCCTGGGCACTGAGACCCTGCGCTGCCTCCTGTGGGTCCCACTCTGTGGGAATAGGGACACTCAGGGCATTCTCAGGGGTTGGTGTGTGCTATGAGAGTAGGTCATTGTGAGGTGCACAAGCCATGTTTTCTGGGACAGAAGGAGTTAACTTTCCTAGTCCATCCTTCCTCACCCTCCTTCTCTCCCTCCCTCCCTCCAGCTGCTGCCTTTTGAGTCCTGCAGCTAGGCCAGGGGCTGACCTTCACAGAGAGAGTTTGCTCACTGAGCATGCTCACTTCCTTCTGCTGGCTCTCATCTGCTCCAGGGACCCCAGTGCTCACAGGCAGCGTCCTGCTGGGAAGGAATGTGTACAGCACATCCCGGCTCCAGGCTCACCACAGGTCAGGGGCCCAGGCTGCCTTTGTGCTCCAGCTGTGGGACCACTAGCTCCTGCTCCCTGGCTCTCCCTGCCTGCACTGCTGGGAGAAAAGCCGTTGCCATTTGGTGCTGTTGGTGCTTCAGTGACTGAAGGAGAGATGGGGGGACATTAAGGGGGATTCCTGTTTTGACTGCTGCAGCAGCCAGCACTGGCTGAGGCAAGGCGTAGCCCTACACCACAAGACACTCCTTTCACACATTCATTGCTCAAATACTACAGTGACGGGGGCTGAGTAGGGATTGGGGTGCGTTTATGATAAATAGATTTGGATGAGGTTCTGCTTTTTGTGGCATTGGGATGAAGGTCTATCATAAACTTGTGGGAGTGCTATAAACACCTGAAACAGAGGAGCTAGACAATAAATGTCTTTTCTTACATCAGCTAGGCTGATTCTGGAGAGCTGTGTCTTTGCAACCTCATGTCTTGCCGTGTGGCTGAGTGACAGCAGTTTTAATATCCTCTGTGTGTGTTGAGCCTTTGTATCTGCCTGTATATTTGTGTGTCTGTCTGTGTAAATGATGTATTTATCTTTTTTGTTTAGATATATTTGATTATATAAGGGGGAAACTATATTAGAAGGGTTATTTATTATAGCTCCCATCCAATCATACAGAAGATGGGAATGAATTAGGAGATTTTTATATCTATTTCATATTGTGATCTCTCTGAGGCTGGAATTGTTAATAGATTCATAGAGTTTAAGGCCACAAGGGACCGTTAGATCATATAGTCTGACCTCCTGGATAGCACAGACCAGTATATTTCACCCTATTACCCCTGCATTGAGTCCAGTCACTCGTTAGCTAATGTATCTTACAGGAAGGCATCCAGTCTGGATTTGGTTAATTAACTCTGTGTTAGTTATTGGTATAGTGATTTATAAAATGGGCACTAATTGGGATCCAAATTAGAAATAATAGGAATACCTTTAGAGAGAGATGTTTCAATAATCCTATTGCTACTGAAGTTGGTGATTTCCCCAAAGATGGCAGCAACCAGAGATGGATGTGTTTTGTGATGAGGACTTGGCAGTGTTTGTTGTGCTACCACAAAGGGCTAGACAAAGGGCTAGAAAGGATGGCCCATGCATTTCAGTATGCTTTTGGGACCTGAAAGGGAGATGAGACTGAAGAGATACAAGCCAGATGCTGCCTCACCAAAAATGGAGGAGACACACAGTTGTCTGAAACCAGATCACGGGTGTGTTTTGTCTAAGCCACAGACAATATCTCAGGAATGGGTGATCTGCTGGATGAAGACATGCTGGTCTGCTGGGCAGGTTCCTTCTGAGAGAGCTAGTTGACAGAAGATCCCATCTTCCTAGCATTTCTGGTATTCCTGCAGAGATCCCTGGGTACTAGTGCTTGGGTTAGGGCCACGCTGAAGAGTTAAGAAGTCCTATTTCCCCTGTATGTGAGGGCCTGAGGGATTTGGGGAATTGATACATTAACCCAGAGATGCCTGTGACTTGCTGCTCAGTTCCAGCTTACTCAGTATTTCCTCTAAAAAGAAAAGGAGTACTTATGGCACCTTAGAGACTAACCAATTTATTTGAGCATAAGCTTTCGTGAGCTACAGCTCACTTCATCGGATGCATACTGTGGAAAGTTCCGATAAAATGCAGCCGATGAAGTGAGCTGTAGCTCACGAAAGCTTATGCTCAGATAAATTAGTTAGTCTCTAAGGTGCCACAAGTACTCCTTTTCTTTTTGCGAATACAGACTAACACGGCTGTTACTCTGAAACCAGTATTTCCTCTGTGGGTTTGGTTCTCAGTACAATGGTCTAGGCAGTGATATATTTGAGATCAGGTAATTTCCCTGCTCATAGTCTGACCAGACAATTCTTAGCCCTTAAACAAGAATCTCCAGCTGAAGAATAGGATAAACCCCTCTTGTAACCTGGCAACATCTCCTGTATTGCTGTGGTAGGCAAACAGCAAAATGTCAACCCTTCACAAGCTGCAGACATGCAAGAAGCAGTCAGTAAGCAGATTGCTGCCCCAGGCCACCACTGTCCATTCTACCATTATGGAAGAGCCAGCCCTGCTGAGTAGGGAATGGCTGCTATGTCTGTCTACAGTCACTGAATTGCCAGTGTCTAACTCATTTGCTGGGTGAAGTCTTAGGGCATCTGCAGTATGAAATGGGCTGTAAAATCTATATTACCTCAGCCACCTTGTCACTCTAATGTCCTGGAGTTGATATGGCTACAACAACACTGCATACATATGTAAAATCCATAGTCAATGTCTTTTTACTTTACCCATCTCTTCTTTTTCACTTAACTGGGCGTGGCAGGTATACTCCATGTTTCCCATAGTATGCAGCTTTTATTTCCTGGGGAAGACATGCTTTCTTGTTTACATTAGGCTTTTTGTTACACCTGGCTTGATATTTATGCTTAATGGCACGCATGGTGTTATTGTTTGTGCCCATCAATCACCTTTGAGGTGTCTGTCACTCTAGTATGTAAGAATAAGGGCTGGTCACCCTGGCAAGGTTATGGGGGCATTGTAGAAGGGGAGCAGCAAATCAAGCAGCATGCCTCAGTCACTAGCTCTATGCTACATCCACTCCTTTTTTCACAGACTCCCCTTCCCTGTGTCCTTTTTCTGTTCTGTCTCTCTCTATCTCACACACACACACACACACACGTTCTCACACTCTTTCTTACACACACACACACTCACTCTTCCCAGCTCTCTCTCTCCTGCTATTTCTCTTTCTTGTCTAAAGGGCTTAGTTCTCAGTCTCATTTGCTGGAAATGCTGCCAGTGAATGTTTGTGTGTGCTGCCTGCCAGGTCTCTGGGGAAAAGGCCTGGAAATACAGTGCAGGAGGAGTAGTGGGAGCAGGGGAAAGCCATTGTTTCTCACTGCTTGCTTGGTGCATTTTCCAACTGGAAAAATCTCTCTGTGAGGACTGAGTTTCTTGTCATTGCCGAAGCCCTGCCCCCCCATCCCATTGCTCAGAATCTGCCATCCCCTCATGCTGAGGAGGAGAGGTTGCCGTACTGCTACTAAAAAGCTCAGACGTGTTTTCAGTTTGCCTCCTGCTTATCTCTGTTGTTTGGACAGAGAGGTTTAAAAAGCTGGATTTTCTGTCCCTGCAGAGTAAACACAGAGAACCCGGCAGCACAAACTATTTCTGGCTTATCAGTTGAGGAATGCAGCAGCTGAGGATTAGCGTGAGTGGGCCGTCAGGAAAGCCCTGAAGGGGCCCCCTCCCCACTCAGCTCTATTAGAAGTGTGAGAGCCCAGCAGGACTCAGAGGGGAGAGTTGGAGAAAAAGGCAGAAAAGGGAAAGAAAGAGGAAGAGAGAGAGTGAGAGAGGCTGAGCAGACCCTGATGGCTACAGATGAAGTTACAGGAGGGGCTCGCAAAGCTACGAAAAGCAAACTTTTTGAGTTTCTGGTCCATGGGGTGGTGAGTCGGGAAAGTTAGTGAGCTGGTTTGGTCTGAATAGAGGAGTGAGTGGAGACTGGAGGCTCTGTGGTGGGCTGAAAGCAGCCCCTACAATATCTTCTGGGGGCTTCGGCGAAATGCCATATATTAGAACACAGAGATCTGTGAAGCCCCCAGAACATGCACAGAGTCATTGATAAAACAGGGTTGGGTTTGGGGGAATGTGTGCTGCAATTTCTGCTCTTGACTGTCCATGAATGGTGAATGGTTTGCTTTTGAACCTGATCACAGTGCAGGGTTTGAACTGGTTCTGACCCTAATGGGCTCATTGGACACTTGGTTCTGTTGTCAAACTTTTGTGTGTTGTTTGTTTTTTAATTCTGATGAAAGCCCAGTAAAGCTTTGAATGGTGCTGCCTCTGGTACTTGTCTTATACTTAGCTCTTCTCTATCTTCTGGCTACCTAACAGGTGGCTTTGAGGGGTTCTAAGAGATTAGCTCTGCAGGTCCTTAGCAGTCCATAGGCACTCATTGGTTAGGGAATCTTAGATGGTTTGGGTGCTATGCTTTAAGGAATCATTAAATCTTTATAAGATTACTACAGTGTTTGGAGACCTCCTGACACTCAAGCTCTCCATTTATGGGGAATTGCAAGCCCCTATCCCACCATTATTGGAGAACATGTTCTGCAGATGTTCCTGCCAGTGATTGAGAACAATCACAGCTTATGACATTGGGATTTCTTAAGGAGACTTTAAATTTAGCAAACATCAGAGTACTGGAAAGTCGTAGGAGTACAAATGCTGAATGAATTTCAATGATCATGTGAACTTTCTCTTTTGAGGTCTCCCTGCTATGACATTTCCAAGACATCAGCTGAGGGCTTCTATATCAAGATCACAGGAACCTTAAGCGCTCACTTTTCAGATTCCCTAAGTGTCTCCATAATTCAGGACATGCCAATCCTGGCTGTTTAGAGTGTAATTTGTAATTTACAAACATTAGATACAGTGAGATCTGCAAGGCTAGGGACATTGAAGTGGTATGCTGTTTGTGTAAGAACTGAGAGATGGTGACCATTGTACTTGTGTCCTACAGAACTAGTTAAGGAATATATTGTGAGAATACGCCTGATATATTGGGCTGGCCTGTGGAGTGGCTTGGCAGTGCATGTGTGGGTGGACATGCAGGTGTGGCCTGGTGGTGGGGGGTAGTGAGCGGGCATGTGGGCAGGGGCATCTGGGTTTCAGATGTGCAGGCATGCGGGGGTGGTATGGCAGTTGGCAGACATGCAGGTGTGGCCTGGTGGTAGGTAGGTGGGTGGGAATACTTGGGGTGGGTGGACATGCGTGGGTGGCCTGGCAGGTGGGAGCAGCCTGGCAGCAGGCAGGGAATCATCTGGGGGTGGCCTGGAAGCAGATGGCTGGGGATGATTTAGTTGGGGATTGGTCCTGCTTTGAGCAGGGGGTTGGACTAGATGACCTCCTGAGGTCCCTTCCAACCGTGATATTCTATGATTCTATGACAGCCTGGGGATGGATAATCAGGCATATGGGGTGGCCTGGTCGCAGGTGCATTGGCCTGTGGGGGCAGCCTGGTGAGCTCACAGTCTGTCACTCAGGAGTGGCCTGGCAGCAGATGGGTGTGTGGATGGGCACATGGGTGTGACTTGGTAGCGTGTGGCAGGCTTGCAGGGTGGCCTGGCGGTGGATGGGTGGGTGTGGATGGGTGGGTGTGCATCTGGGTGTGGATGAGAATGCCGGGATGGTCTGGTGGAAGGCAGGCGGGTGGATGGACACATGGGGTGTGTTTTTTTGTTTTTTGTTTTGTTTTTTTACAGTTTCCAAGGTTTCTTTTTGTAATTCCAGACTAATTCACTTTTCTATGGTACTAGGAAGATTAAAGAACATAAGAATGGCCACACTGAGTCAGACCAACGGTCCATCTAGCCCAGTATTCTGTCTCTGACAGTGGCTGATGCCAGAAGCTTCAGAGGGAATTAGTAGAACAGGGCAATTGTCCAGTGATCCATCCACTGTCATACAGTCACAGCTTCTGTCAGTCAGAGGATTAGGGATACCTGTTTGGCTGAAATGGTTATTATAAAACACGTATGTGGACATGGTGTGATAGAGAAAAATTGGCTTCTGTAAAGGAGAATCAGGTCTCTTCAATGTTTGAAATTTTTGAGGATGTTGACAAAATGGTGGTTACAAGGGAACTGATTTCCATTGTTTGTTAGGACTTTCAAAGAGCCTTTGATGTAGTTTGTCAAAGAAGGGTATAAGGAAATTATTTCCTTTTCTGCACTGGGATTTCAGCCATCAGACTGTGTAGCTATAGTTGTGCAAGCCCCTGGTGTAGACACTTTTGCACCGTGACTTGCTTTAGTGCAGCTTTTCCCGGGTTTCAAGATCTGACAGGACCTCCTCTGCCCTATTCATCCCTTTATCCCCTCTCTATCAATGAAGTTGAGGCTTCTTGCCTGTTCTCCTCTAACCTGTAGACCTGCCTGAGTGACCCCATTGCTTTCTGCTTGCTTATCTCCTTCACCTACGCTCTCATCTCCTCCCTTGCCCTTCTCTTGAATCTCTCACTTTCTCCAGGCTTCTTCCCTTTACAACATAAGCACAGCTTAATCTTCCCTATCATAAAAAGTAACCCTTGACCCTACCTGCCTCCTCAACCACTGTCCCATCTCCCTTGCTCCGCCCACATAATTGAACGTGCCATTTGCAATTGTTGCCGTGATCTCTGTCTGTCTATCTGAGCAATCGATCATCACCATAGTATCTGAGACCCATTCATGTAAAATCAACGGTAATAAGAAAGTCCCAAATGGATTTATTGAAGTCTGTGGCTCTCCTCTCTGTTTGGGGTAAAAGCTCTTGCTAGGGTGAGGTTGATTGGTTGATTTGTTAGTTGAGGGGGATGTTTGAGGTATGTGGGGATAGGATACAGAGGGCGCTAGACAAATTAGAGGATTGGGCGAAAAGAAATCTGATGAGGTTCAACAAGGACAAGTGCAGAGCCCTGCACTTAGGACAGAAGAATCTCATGCACCGCTACAGACTAGGGACCGAATGGCTCGGCAGCAGTTCTGCAGAAAAGGACCTAGAGGTTACAGGGGACGAGAAGCTGGATATGAGTCAACAGTGTGCCCTTGTTGCCAAGAAGGCCAATGGCATTTTGGGCTGTATAAGTAGGGGCATTGCCAGCAGATCGAGGGATGTGATCTTTCTCCTCTATTCGACATTGGTGAGGCCTCATCTGGAGTACTGTTTCCAGTTTGGGCCCCACACTACAAGAAGGATGTGGAAAGAGTCCAGCAGAGGGCAACAAAAATGATTAGGGGACTGGAGCACATGACTTATGAGGAGAGACTGAGGGAACTGGGATTGTTTAGTCTGCAGAAGAGAAGAATGAGGGGGGATTTGATAGCTGCTTTCAACTACCTGAAAGGGTGTTCCAAAGAGAATGGATCTAGACTGTTCTCAGTGGTAGCTGATGACAGAACGAGGAGTAATGGTCTCAAGTTGCAGTGCGGGAAGTTTAGGTTGGATATTAGGAAAAACTTTTTCACTAGGAGGGTGGTGAAACACTGGAATGGGATTATCCAGTTGAATATCAGGGTTGGAAGGGACCCCAGAAGGTCATCTAGTCCAACCCCCTGCTCAAAGCAGGACCAATTCCCAGTTAAATCATCCCAGCCAGGGCTTTGTCAAGCCTGACCTTAAAAACCTCTAAGGAAGGAGATTCTACCACCTCCCTAGGTAACGCATTCCAGTGTTTCACCACCCTCTTAGTGAAAAAGTTTTTCCTAATATCCAATCTAAACCTCCCCCACTGCAACTTGAGACCATTACTCCTCGTTCTGTCATCTGCTACCATTGAGAACAGTCTAGAGCCATCCTCTTTGGAACCCCCTTTCAGGTAGTTGAAAGCAGCTATCAAATCCCCCCTCATTCTTCTCTTCTGCAGGCTAAACAATCCCAGCTCCCTCAGCCTCTCCTCATAACTCATGTGTTCCAGTCCCCTAATCATTTTTGTTGCCCTTCGCTGGACTCTCTCCAATTTATCCACATCCTTCTTGAAGTGTGGGGCCCAAAACTGGACACAGTACTCCAGATGAGGCCTCACCAATGTCGAATAGAGGGGAACGATCACGTCCCTCAGTCTGCTCGCTATGCCCCTACTTATACATCCCAAAATGCCATTGGCCTTCTTGGCAACAAGGGCACACTGCTGACTCATATCCAGCTTCTCGTCCACTGTCACCCCTAGGTCCTTTTCCGCAGAACTGCTGCCTAGCCATTCGGTCCCTAGTCTGTAGCTGTGCATTGGGAGGTGGTGGACTCTCCTTCCTTAGATATTTTTAAGGTCAGGCTTGACAAAGCCCTGGCTGGGTTGATTTAGTTGGGGATTGGTCCTGCTTTGAGCAGAGGGTTGGACTAGATGGCCTCCTGAGGTCCCTTCCAACCCTGATATTCTATGATTCTATATTGATACTCTGGATGTCATTCTTGCTATGAGGAGTCCGATGGCACCTTAAAGACTAGCAGATTTATTTGGGCCTAAGGTTTCGTGGGTAAAAAACCCCCTTCTTCAGATGCATGGAGTGAAAATTACAGATACTGGCATAAATATATATACTGGCACATGAACAGAAGGGAGTTACCTTACAAGTGGAGAACCAGTGTTGACAAGGCCAATTTAGTCAGGGTGGGTGTGGTCCACTCCCAATAATTGATGAGGAGGTGTCAATACCAAGAGAGGGAAAATTGTGTTTGTAGTGAGCCAGCCTCTCCCAGTCTGTATTCAAGCCCAAATTAATGGTGTTAAGTTTGCAAATGAATTGTAGCTCTGCAATTTCTCTTTGAAGGATGACTACTTTTAAATCTGTTATTGAATGTCCAGGGAGATTGAAGTGTTCTCCTACTGGCTTTTCTATGTTACTATTCCTGATGTCTGATTTGTGTCCATTTATTCTTTTACATAGAGACTGTCCAGTTTGGCCAATGTACATGGCAGAGGGGCATTGCTGGCACATGATGGCATATATCACATTGGTAGGTGTGCAGGTGAATGAGCCCCGATGGTGTGGCTGATGTGCTTGGGTCCTATGATGGTGTCTCTAGAGTAGATATGGGAACAGAGTAGGCAATGGGATTTGTTACAGGGATTGGTTCCTGGGTTAGTGTTTCTGTGGTGTGGTGTGTAGTTGCTGGTGAGTATTTGCTTCAGGTTGGGGGGCTGTCTGGAAGCAAGGATTGGCCTGCCTCCCAAGATCTGTGAGAGTGAGAGATCGTTTTCCAGAATAGGTTGTAGATCGTTGATGATGTGCTGGAGAGGTTTTAGTTGGGGGCTGTACGTGATGGCCAGTGATGTTCTGTTATTTTCCTTGTTGGGTCTGTCCTGTAGTAGGTGACTTCTGGATACCTGTCTCGCTCTGTCAATCTGTTTTCTCACGTCCCCAAGTGGGTATTGTAGTTTTAAGATGCTTGGTAAAGATCTTGTAGGTGTTTGTCTCTGTCTGAGGGATTGGAGCAAATGCGGTTATATTTTAGGGCTTGGCTAGACAATGGATCGTGTGATATCGGAGAATATTTTATTGCCCTTATGTAAATCCATGGTACGCCCACATCTTGAATACTGCGTACAGATGTGTCCCCTCATCTCAAAAAAGATATACTGGCATTAGAAAAGGTTCAGAAAAGGGCAAATAAAATGCTGAGGGCTTTGGAATGGGTCCCATATGAGGAGAGATTAAAGAGGCTAGGACTTTTCAGCTTGGAAAAGAGGTGACTAAGGGGGATATGATAGAGGTCTATAAAATCATGAGTGGTGTGGAGAAAGTGAATAAGGAAAAGTTATTTACTTGTTCCCATAATATAAGAAGTAGGGGCCACCAAATGAAATTAATGGGTAGCAGGTTTAAAACAAATAAAAGGAAGTTCTTCACTCAGCACACAGTCAACCTGTGGAACTCCTTGCCTGAGGAGGTTGTGAAGGCTAGGACTATAATAGGGTTTAAAAGAGAACTGGATAAATTCATGGAGGTTAAGTCCATTAATGGCTATTAGCCAGGATGGGTAAGGAATGGTGTCCCTAGCCTCTGTTTGGCGAGGGTGGAGATGGATGGCAGGAGAGAGATCACCAGATCATTACCTGTTAGGTTCACTCCCTCTGGGGCACCTGGCATTGGCCACTGTCGGTAGACAGGGTACTGGGCTGGATGGACCTTTTGTCTGACCCAGTATGGCCATTCTTATGTTCTTATGATGTGTCCGGGATGGAAGCTGGAGGCATGTAGGTAAGTATAGCGGTCAGTAGGTTTCCAGTATAGGGTGGTGTTTATGTGACCATCATTTATTTGCACTGTAGTGTCCAGGAAGTGGATCTCTTGTATGGACTGGTCCAGGCTGAGGTTGATGGTGGGGTGGAAATTGTTGAAATCCAGATAGAATTCTTCAAGGTTCTCCTTCCCGTGGGTCCATATGATGTAGCACAAGTAAAGGAGGAGTGTTAGGGGACAAGAGCTGAGGAAGTGTTGTTCTAAGTAGCCATAAAAATGTTGGCATACTGTGGGACCATGTGGGTATCCATAGCAGTGCCTCTGACTTGAAGGTATAAGTTGTCCCCAAATCTGAAATAGTTGTGGGTGAGGACAAAGTCACCAAGTTCAGCCACCAGGTTTGCCATGACATTATCGGGGATACTGTTCCTGACAGCTTGTAGTCCATCCTCATGTGGAATATTGGTGTAAAGAGCTTCTACATCCATGGTGGCCAGGATGGTGTTTTCAGGAAGATCACCAATGCATTGTCGTTTCCTCAGGAAGTCGGTGGTGTCTCGAAGATAGCTAGGAGTGCTGGTAGTGTAGGGTTTGAGGAGAGAGTCCAAATAGCCAGATAATCCTGCCGTAAGAGAGCCAATGCCTGAGATGATGGGGCTTCCAGGAGTTCCAGGTTTATGGAACTTGGGTAGCAGATAGAATACCTCTGTTTATGGTTCTAGGGGTGTGTCTGTGTAGATTGGTTCCTGTGCTATAGCAGGGAGTTTCTTGGGCAGATGGTGTAGTTTCTTTTGGTACTCCTCAGTGGGATTGGAGGATAGTGGCCTGTAGAATGTGGTGTTGGAGAGTTGCCTGGAAGCTTCCAGTTCATAATCCAACCTGTTCATGATGACTACAGCATCTCCTTTGTCATCCCCTTTAATTATAATGTCAGAGTTGTTTCTGAGGCTGTGGATGGCGTTGCGTTCTGTACAGCTGAGGTTATGGGGCAAGTGATGCTGTTTGTTAACAATTTTAGCCTGTGAAACGTCTGCAGAAGCTCTCTATGTAGAAGTCCAGTCTGTCATTTCGACCTTCAGGAGGAGCCATGCAGAATTCTTCTTTTTGTAGTGTCGGTAGGAGGGTTCCTGTGGGTCAGTGCAGGGTTCAGTGGTGTGTTGAAAATATTCCTTGAGTCATAAATGGCGAAAGTAGGCTTCTAGATCACCGCAGAACTGTATTATGTGCGTGGGGGTGGTGGGGCAGAAAGAGAGTCCCTGAGGTAGGACAGACTCTTCTGCCGGGCTACGTATGTGGTTGGATAGATTAACAATATTGTTAGGTGAGTTAAGGGTACTAGCGTTGTAGCCCCCTGTGGCATGTAGGAATTCAGATAGTTTACTGTCCTCTTTTCTCCGTAGAGAAGTGAAGTGTGCATTGTAAATGGCTTGTCTCATTTTTGTAAAGTCCAGCTACGCAGTAGTTTGTGTGGAAGGCTGGTTTTGTATGAGAGTCTCCAGTTTGGAGAGCTCATTTTTGATCTGCTCCTGTTTGCTGTACAGGATGCTGATCAGGTGGTTCCTCAGTTTCTTTGAGGGTGTGTGGCACAGTCTCTCACCATAGTCAGTGTAGTATGTCGATTGCAATGGATTTTTTACCTTCAGTCCATTTGGTAAGAACATAAGAACGGCCATACTGGATCAGACCAAAGGTCCATCCAGCCCAGTATCCTGTCTGCTGACAGTGGCCAATGCCAGGTGCTCCAGAGGGAGTGAACATAACAGGTAATGATTAAGTGGTCTCTCTCCTGCCATCCATCTCCACCCTCTGACAAACAGAGGCTAGGGACACCATTCCTTACCCATCCTGGCTAATAGCCATTAATGATATCCATCTGTTTGCACTTGGACAGGAAGATGATGTCTGTCTGTATCTGTGTGAGTTTTTTCATGAAGTTGATGAATTTCCACTTTGTATGGCTAAATTCGGTGCCTTGCATGGTGCCAAGTATCCTCGTTGTTTTTTGTGGATACAGACTAACACAGCTACCCCTCTGATGTTTGGCACCATTCTTGCTATGGTATAAAGACTTTTTTGAAGAGGAAAGTTTTGCAGTGTTTCCCTAAAACTATCAGACTCTTGATTCACCTGATCTTCTCTGAAAATATGCTCCATGTCCAGATCCTCTCAAATGAGAGAGGTTTGTTTCCATCTTTCACACACTTTGGTTTCTACCCTGTCCACTTCACCCAAATTGCTTTCACTAATTACCTCTTCTCAGCCAAATATCAAGGCCTTTAAATAGGGTCCTTCTCGAACTTTCAGTCTCCTATCTTCTTATGGTTCTCTCTCCCTCATATCTTCTTCAACGTCTTCAATGTCTTACACCCTTCTCTGTGGGCATTTCCCAAGGCTTTATCCTTGTTCCTCTCCTTTCTTCTGTCTGCACACTGCTGGAAATGGCCCACCTTGATTATCACTACAAAAGGTCCCTCCCGCCACTCTCCTGCTGGTAATAGCTCACCTTAAGTGATCACTCTGGTTACAGTGTGTATGATAACACCCATTGTTTCATGTTCTCTATGTATATAAATCTCCCCACTGTATTTTCCACTGAATTCATCCGATGAAGTGAGCTGTAGCTCACGAAAGCTTATGCTCAAATAAATTCGTTAGTCTCTAAGGTGCCACAAGTACTCCTTTTCTTTTTATACTATTTCTAGGTGCTCTTATGCATAAGCATAGATTTAATTATCATCTTTGTGCTGATCTACTTGTCTGTTGATAAACTGTCTCCCTCTATCCAATCCTGCCTCTCAGGCTATCTTTCTGACATCTCCTTGTAAGGTGTCCAGCCATTATTTAAGCTCAGCTTGGCCAAAACTGAGCTAATAATAATCTTTTCCCATTCTCCCTTTTTCTGTCTGTGAATACTACCACAGTCCTTCATCTCATTCAGCTCTATGGTCTGCATGTCATCTTTGACTCCGCCTTCTCCTTCAACCCATGTATACAGGCAGTATCTAAATCTAGCCACTTCTTCTTGTACAGCCTCTCAAAGATCCAGCTTTTTTGGCTGGTACATACTGCCAAAGCTCTTGTCAAAGCAACTGTCACATTGCACTTTGATTCCTGTAATCTCTTCCTTTCTGGCCTTGACACTGCCAACCCAGGCCTCATTATGTTAATTCAAAATTCTGCTGAGAGGTTTATCTTCCTGTCCTGTGTTTCTGACCTATTCACCCTCCTTTTTTGTGTCCCTTTACTGGTCCCCCTTCTCCACCTTTTCAAACACAACCGTCTTCCGGCTATTTATTATTTGCATAACTGTAGTGCTGAGGAGTCCTAGTCATGGACCAGGATCCCTACAGTGCTGGGTGCTGTACAACTCAGTACAACAGGATGGTCCCTGCCCCAAGGAGTTTATAATGTCAGCCTAAGACAAGAGACAAAGGATGGATGCAGATAGATGGGGGAGTAAAAGGAAACAATAAAATAATATTAGTGATAGGCAGTGGCCACAACGTACCGGCAGCCTAACAGTTGTCAAGTTTTTTGTCAGCATCAATGCAAATGATGTCTTCTTGTGTAAGCCCGTCCCTCATTTGTCCCCCCCAGCTGTCAAATCAAATTTCTTCTTGCAATGTTATTGATACTAGCTCGGATTACCTGCTTTTCCCATAAGTATCTTTGTGCTTTTCCCCACACAGTCTGTTGTGCATGGAAGCTTTCCATGTTAAAATTTGTAAGTCCACCACCTTCTCCTCTTTTAAATCCCTCTTTAAAATTTATTTTTGCCATGATGCCTACTAATCACTACTAGTGTCTAGTATTGGCTAGACACTGAGACTTCTAATTTATGCAAACATACCCATCTGTTACCTTGTCCTCTTGACCAACCTCCACACCACATTTGTCTGCTTATCAACCTGGTCATAAAATTAAACTTTCAGTGCTCTGGGGCAAGGACTCTTTGTTTCATTCATTTGTACAGTACCTAGCACAATGGACCGGAGTCTCTAGGTCAGAGGTGGGCAAACAATGGCCCGTGGGCCATGTCCGCTCCTGAGCTCCTGGCCTGGGAGGCTGTCCTCCCTCCCCACAGCCACACCGCCGTGCAGCGCAATGCTCTGGGCGGTGTGGCTGCAGAGCCCAGCCTGACCCAGTGCTCTGTGCTGCACGGCACAGCTGCCTGTCTTGGTGCAGCTGCGCTGCAGCCACTGGTGCTCCAGGCAACGTGGTGGGGGGGGTTGGATAGACGGCAAGGGAGTTCAGGGGGTGGTCGGGGTGTGGATAGGGGTCAGGGTGGTCAGAGGGCAGGGAACGGAGGTTGAATGGGGGCAGGGGTCCCGTGGGGGCAGTAAGGAAGGAGAGGGGGAGTTGAATGGGGTGGTGGGGGGCAGTTAGGGGCAAGGGGTCCAGGGGCGGTCAGGGAGAATGGGTGGTTGGATGGGGCAGGGGTCTCAAGGAGGCAGTCAGGAAGGAGAGGGGGGAGTTGGATGTGGCGGCGGGGGGTCTGGGGGCAGTCAGGGGACTGAGAGCGGGGGGGGGTGGATGAGGCAGGGGACCGTCAGGGAACGGAGGGGTTGGATGAGGAAGGAGTCCTGGGGGGGCCGTCAGGGGGCGATAAGTGGGGGGTGAGATAGGGGGCGGGGGCCGGGCCATGCCTGGCTGTTTGGGGAGGCACAGTCTCCCCTAACCGGCCCTCCATACAATTTCAGAAACCCGATGCAGCCCTCAGGCCAAAAAGTTTGCCTGCCCCTGCTCTAGGCACTACCACAATATAAGTAAATAAATGATAAGGGGAATAAGTGGTCAGTTTTCCTTTTAGCTAAAGGCTAACAATGGAGCGTGGTGCCAGAAGAATCCATACAAGGAGAGGTTTCAGAGGAGCAGCCGTGTTAGTCTGTATTTGCAAAAAGAAGTATTGTTTAATTTATTTATCTGGAAAAGGAGTTGAGCCCTGATTTTTAATCTGCAGATTTTGCCACAAAACTCTTCATACATTGCTGGGTTCTAAATTAACTGAGGGAACCCTTCAGGAAAAAAGCCTAGACACTACAGTGACCTGTCCAGTATGCAGCCGCTGCCGCCGCCGCCAAGAAAGATAGCAAAATATTAGCATGCATAAAACATGGGATGGAGAATAATATAGAAAATATTCCAATCAGAATCAATGGCATGCTCTCACCTGGAATATGGTGTTTGGTTTTGGTCATCCTAGCTACAAAAAAAGTTAGAGCAGAAAGAGAGGAGGCTCAGAGACTGGAGATAACAATTAGAGGCCTGAAGAAACTTCTTTGTCAGCAGAGAATAAAAAGAGGAGGACTATTTAATTTATGCAGGAAATTAAATAAAGGGGACGAGACAATGATATAAAATCATAGAAGTGTATGACTGAAAGGGCCCTCAATAGGTCATCTAGTCCAGTCCCCTGAACGATAACAAATGGTATAGAGAAGTAAATCGGGCAAGCTTCTTACCTTTTCTCATAATATAAGTACAAGGGCACAGTCAACAAAATTGAAAGATAAGTTTAAAACTGATAAAAGTAAATGATTTTTCCCAGCATGTAACTAGCCTGTGGAACTCACTGCCACAGTAGGTCATTGAGCCCAAGAGCATAATAAGTTAAAAGGGATTAGACAGTCACACAGGTAATAAAAATATAAAATTACATTCAATAGTGTAATTTTTTTTACAAGGGATATACATCTTGCTTCAGAACATAAGCCAACCTGAGACGCGCAGAGGCTATAAAGATACTTCCCCTTTGAATAAGTTATTCCACATCTCTCATGCAGGGCTTCTTGCACCTTCCCTGAAACATCAGGTCTCAGCCATTCTCAGAGACAGGATATTGGAGTTGATGGATCACTGCTTTGCTCTTTAGGGCAATTCCTGTGCTGGGTTATTAGACAAACAGAAACTCAGAGTATGTGCTAGGCAAATTGAGAAAAATTATGAGCAAAACTGATTGGAAGAGAGGAAGGTGATTGGGAATAGTCAAACCATCCCGATGTGTAGAAAGAATAGTAAATATGGCAGGCGACCAGCTTGGTTTAACAGTGAAATCCTTGCTGATCTTAAACCCAAAAAAGAAGCTTACAAGAAATGGAAGACTGGACAAATGACCAGGGAGGAGTATAAAAATATTGCTCAGGCATGCAGGAGCGAAATCAGGAAGGCCAAATCACACTTGGAGTTGCAGCTAGCAAGGGACGTTAAATGTAGCAAGAACGGTTTCTTCAGGTGTGTTAGCAACTAAAAGAAGGTCAAGGAAAGTGTGGGCCCCTTACTGAATGAGGGAGGCAACCTAGTGACAGAGGATGTGGAAAAAGCTAATGTATTTAATGCTTTTTTTGCCTCTGTCTTCACGAACAAGGTCAGCTCCCAGACTACTGCACTGGGCAGCACAGCATGGGGAGGAGGTGACCAGCCCTCTGTGGAGAAAGAAATGGTTCAGGACTATTTAGAAAAGCTGGACGTGCACAAGTTCATGGGGCCGGATGCGCTGCACCCTAGAGTGCTAAAGGAGTTGGCGGTTGTGATTGCAGAGCCATTGGCCGTTATCTTTGAAAACTCATGGCGATCGGGGGAGGTCCCGGATGACTGGAAAAAGGCTAATGTAGTGCCCATCTTTAAAAAAGGGAAGGAGGAGGATCTGGGGAATGACAGGCCATTCAGCCTCACCTCAGTCCCTGGAAAAATCATGGAGCAGGTCCTCAAGGAATCAATTCTGAAGCACTTAGAGGAGAGGAAAGTGATCAGGGACAGTTAGCATGGATTCACCAAGGGCAAGTCATGCCTGACTAATCTAATTGCCTTCTATGACGAGATAACTGGCTCTGTGGATGAGGGGAAAGCAGTGGACGTGTTGTTCCTTGACTTTAGAAAAGCTTTTGATACGGTCTCCCACAGTATTCTTGCCAGCAAGTTAAAGAAGTATGGGCTGGATGAATGGACTATAAGGTGGATAGAAAGCTGGCTAGATTGTCAGGCTCAACGGGTAGTGATCAATGACTCCGTGTCTAGTTGGCAGCCAGTATCAAGCAGAGTGCCCCAAGGGTCGGTCCTGGGGCTGGTTTTGTTCAGTATCTTCATTAATGATCTGGAGGATGGTGTGGATTGCACCCTCAGCAAGTTTGCAGATGACACTAAACTGGGAGGAGAGGTAGATACGCTGAGGGTAGGGATAGGATACCGAGGGCCCTAGACAAATTAGAGGATTGGGCCAAAAGAAATCTGATGAGGTTCAACAAGGACAAGTGCAGAGTCCTGCACTTAGGAAGGAAGAATCTCATGCACTACTACAGACTAGGGACCGAGTGGCTAGGCAGCAGTTCTGCAGAAAAGGACCTAGGGATTACAGTAGATGAAAAGCTGAATATGAGTCACAGTGTGCCCTTGTTGCCAAGAAGGCTAATGGCATTTTGGGCTGTATAAGTAGGGGCATTGCCAGCAGATCAAGGGACATGATCATTCCCCTCTATTCAACATTGGTGAAGCCACACCTGGAGTACTGTGTCCAGTTTTGGGCCCCACACTACAAGAAGGATGTGGAAAAATTGGAAAGAGTCCAGTGGAGGGCAACAAAAATGATTAGGGGACTGGAACACATGACTTATGAGGAGAGACTGAGGGAACTGGGATTATTTAGTCTGCAGAAGAGAAGAAAGCAACTATCACCCCCCCCCCCATTCAACTATTTGAAAGGGGGTTCCAAAGAGGATGGATCTAGTCTGTTCTCAGTGGTACCTGATGACAGAATGAGGAGTATTGGTCTCAAGTTGCAGTGGGGGAGGTTTAGGTTGGATATTAGGAAAAACTTTTTCACTAGGAGGGTGGTGAAGCACTGGAATGGGTTACCTAGGGAGGTGGTGGAACCTCCTTCCTTAGAGGTTTTTAAGGTCAGGCTTGAGAAAGCCCTGGCTGGGATGATTTAGTTGGGGATTGGTCCTGCCTTGAGCAGGGGGTTGGACTCGATGACCTCCTGAGGTCTCTTCCAACCCTGATATTCTATTATTGCCAGCAGATCGAGGGAAGTGATTATTCCTCTCTATTTGGCACTGGTGAGGCCACATCTGGAGTGTTGTGTCCAGATTTGGGGTCCCCACTGCAGAAAGGGTGTGGACAGATTGGAGAGAGTCCAGCGGAGGACTATGAAAATGATTAGGGGGCTGGGACGCATGACTTATGAGGAGAGCTGGTGGGAACTGGGCTTATTTAGTCTGTGGAAGAGAAGAGTGAGGGGGGATTTGAAAGCAGCCTTTAACTACGTGAAGGTGGGTTCCAAGGAGGATGCAGCTAGGCTGTTCTCAGTGGTGGCAGGTGACAAAACAAGGAGCAATAGTCTTAAGTTGCAGTGTGGGAGGTGCTAATTTCCTTCGATATTAGGAAAAACTATTTTACTAGGAGGGTGGTGAAGCACTGGAATGGGTTCCCTAGGGAGGTGGTGGAATCTCCGTCTTTAGAGATTTTTAAGGTCTGGCTTGAGAAAGCCCTGGCTGGGATGATTTAGTTGGGGATTGGTCCTGCCTTGAGCAGGGGGTTGGACTCGATGACCTCCTGAGGTCTCTTCCAACCCTAATCGTCTAAGATTCTATGCTTGGGAGAAAAAATTTAGGCAGAAAAAAGTGAATGAAAATTGGGAGGTCTTTAAGAAATGCTTAGTAGTAGATGGCCAAAACCCCATGAGTCCACAAGAAAGAAAGAGAACAACTTTGGCTAAAAGCCCATTTTGGTTCAGTGGGGAATTGAAAGCAGTAATTAGAAGTTAAAAAAAATGTAGATTACAAATGGGAACAAGGGTGAAATAGATAGCAATCACCAGAAGTTATCAAGTATAGAAAATTGATGAAGGTGAGGGCATAAGGGAAAATTCCCTTCCTGGCAGGGTTAAGGACAATAAGATGAAGTTTTTAAAATGTATTAGGAACAAAAGAAATCCAAGCAATTGTATATACCCATTAGTAGATGGAGAGGGTAAATTTGTAAATAATGATGCAAAAAAGGCAGAAGTGCTCAAAAATATTCTGCACTGGGAAAGAAACAGAATGATGTACTTCTGTCATATGAGGAAAATGAAGTACTTTCCAGTCCATCAGTAACTGAAGAGGATATTGAACAACATCTGCTAGGGATAAACATTGTTAAATAATCAAACTTTCAGTCAAGAATCGTAAAAGAGCTGGCTGAGGAGACTCCTGGCCTGCTGATATTAGTTCTTAATAAATCTTGGAATACTGGGGAAATTCCAGAAGACTGAAAGAGTGCTGGTGTTCTGATGCATGCATCGGATGAAATGGGTTTTAGCCCATGAAAGCTTATGCCCAAATAAATTTGTTAGTCTCTAAGGTGCCACAAGGACTCCTCGTTGTTTTTGCTGATACAGACTAACACGGCTACCACTCTGAAACTGGTGTTCTGCCAATATTTAAAAAGGGCAAGTAGGATCGTGGGGAAAATAATGGAAAAGCAGATACACGATTCAATCAGTAAAGAACTGAAGGATGGGAACAAAATTAATGCCAGTCAACTTGATTTTATGGAAAATAAAAAATCCAGTTTCATTTCATGTTGAGATTATAAAGGTGTTTGATAAAGTTAAGTGTGGAGATGACATACACTTGACTTCTGTAAGATGTTTAACTTAGTACCTCAAGCCATTCTGGTTAAAAAATTTGCATGATACAAAATTAATAAAGCACACATTAACTAGAAAGACCTAGCTAATGGATAGCTCTCAAAAAGTAATCATGAATAAGGAATCATCTTCAAATGTGGGTGTTTCTAGTGGGGTTCTTCAGGAATAGGTACTGGATCTGACGCTATTCGACATTTTCATCAATGATCTGGAAGTAAATATTAAATCAGTGCTGATAAAGACTGTGTGTTTCTTCGAAAGACATGCTGTAGTTCAAACTGGAATTATTTTGGGTAAGTTCTTTGGCCTGTGTTATTCAGGAGGTCAGACTAGACTGGGGTAGTCAATAGTTGGACTGTGGGCCAAGTATGGTTCACCAGACACTTTTGAATGGACACCAAAATCTTTTTATTTACTTATTGTTATCGTTGTTGTTGTTTTGTACTATTTTCTCTGAAGTCTAGACCTTGACTATACTTTGACCAAGAAATTTGGACCTTGACAAAAAATAATTGACTACCCCATCTGGCCTTGGAATCTATGAATTTATAAAAAAAGGGTGTTGAAAAATTGGAGGGGGTGCAAAAAAGAGAGACAAATTATTTGAGGGGTGGAGAAAATGCCTTTCAATGAAAGACTTAAGGAACTCAATCTGTATATTTTATCAAAAAGAAGATTGAGAGGTGACTTGATTATAGAGTATAAGTACTTCTATGGGGCGAGAAGACTGAGCACTAAAAGACTCTGTAATCTAGCAGAAAAAGGCATAACAGGACCCAAGGCTGGAAGCAGAAGCCAGACAAATTCAAATTAGAAATACGATACAGATTTTTCACAGTGAGGGAGATTAACCACTGGAACACACTACCAGAAAGGTGGTAGATCTCCATCTTTTGATGTCTTAAAGTACAGACTGAAAGTCTCTTCAAAGATCTGATTTAGCCAAACACAAGTTACTCGTAATAATAAAGAGGTAACAGGGTGAAATGTAGTGGCAATACAGTGCTGCACAGACAATCCAGGAAGTTTTTGGAAAGCGTAGGGGACAGTTTCCTGGAGCAAGTGCTGGAGGAGCCAACTAGGGGCAGAGCTCTTCTTGACCTGCTGCTCACAAATCGGGAAGAATCAGTAGGGGAAGCAAAAGTGGATGGGAACCTGGGAGGCAGTGACCATGAGGTGGTCGAGTTCAGGATCCGGACACAGGGAAGAAAGGAGAGCAGCAGAATATGGACGCTGGACTTCAGAATAGCAGACTTTGACAACCTCAGGGAACTGATGGGTAGGATCCCCTGGGAGAATAACATGAGGGGAAAAGGAGTCCAGGAGAGCTGGCTGTATTTTAAAGAATCCTTATTGAGGTTACAGGGACAAACCATTCCGATGTGTAGAAAGAATAGTAAATATGGCAGGCGACCGGCTTGGCTTAACAGTGAAATCCTTGCGGATCTTAAACATAAAAAAGAAGCTTACGAGAAGTGGAAGATTGGACAAATGACCCAGCAAGAGTATAAAAATGCTGCTCGGGCATGTAGGAATGAAATCAGGAGGGCCAAATCGCACCTGGAGCTGCAGCTAGAAAGAGATGTTAAGAGTAACAAGAAAGGTTTCTTCACGTATGTTGGCAATAAGAAGAAAGCCAAGGAAAGTGTGGGCCCCTTACTGAATGAGGGGGGCAACCTAGTGACAGAGGATGTGGAAAAAGCTAATGTACTCAATGCTTTTTTTGCCTCTATCTTCATGAACAAGGTCAGCTCCCAGACTGCTGCGCTGGGCAACGCAGCAAGGGGAGTAGGTGGCCAGCCCCCTGTGGAGAAAGAAGTGGTTTGGGACTATTTAGAAAAGCTGGACGTGCACAAGTCCATGGGGCCGGACGCATTGCATCCGAGAGTGCTAAAGAAGTTGGCGGCTGTGATTGCAGAGCCATTGGCCATTATCTTTGAAAACTCATGGCGATCGGGGGAGGTACCGGACGACTGGAAAAAGGCTAATGTAGTGCCCATCTTTAAAAAAGGGAAGAAGGAGGTTCCTGGGAACTACAGGCCAGTCAGCCTTACCTCAGTCCCCAGAAAAATCATGGAGCAGGTCCTCAAGGAATCAATCCTGAAGCACTTACACGAGAGGAAAGTGATCAGGAACAGTCAGCATGGATTCACCAAGGGAAGGTCATGCCTGACTAATCTAATCGTCTTCTATGATGAGATTACTGGTTCTGTGGATGAAGGGAAAGCAGTGGATGTATTGTTTCTTGACTTTAGCAAAGCTTTTGACATGGTCTCCCACAGTATTCTTGCCAGCAAGTTAAAGAAGTATGGGCTGGATGAATGCACTATAAGGTGGGTAGAAAGTTAGCTAGATTGTCGGGCTCAACGGGTAGTGATCAATGGCTCCATTTCTAGATGGCAGCCGGTATCAAGTGGAGTGCCCCAAGGGTCGGTCCTGGGGCCAGTTTTGTTCAATATCTTCATAAATGATCTGGAGGATGGTGTGGATTGCATTCTCCGCAAATTTGCGGATGATACTAAACTAGGAGGAGTGGTAGATATGGTGGCAGGTAGGGATAGGATACAGAGGGCCCTAGACAAATTAGAGGATTGGGCCAAAAGAAATCTGATGAGGTTCAACAAGGATAAGTGCCGAGTCCTGCACTTAGGACGGAAGAATCCCATGCACCACTACAGACTAGGGACCAAATGGCTAGGCAGCAGTTCTGCGGAAAAGGACCTAGGGGTGACAGTGGACAAGAAGCTGGATATGAGTCAACAGTGTGCCCTTGTTGCCAAGAAGGCCATTGGCATTTTGGGATGTATAAGTAGGGGCATAGCCAGCAGATCAAGGGACATGATCGTTTCCCTCTATTCGACATTGGTGAGACCTCATCTGGAGTACTGTGTCCAGTTTTGGGCCCCACACTACAAGAAGGTTGTGAAAAAATTGGAGAGAGTCCAGCGGAGGGCAACAAAAATTATTAGGGGTCTGGAACACATGACTTATGAGGAGAGACTGAGGGAACTGGGATTGTTTAGTCTGCAGAAGAGAAGAATGAGGGGGGATTTGATAGCTGCTTTCAACTGCCTGAGAGGTGGTTCCAAAGAGGATGGTTCTAGACTATTCTCAGTGGTAGAAGATGACAAGACAAGGAGTAATGGTCTCAAGTTGCAGTGGGGGAGATTTAGGTTGGATATTAGAAAAAACTTTTTCACTAGGAGGGTGGTGAAACACTGGAATGCGTTACCTAGGCAGGTGGTAGAATCTCCTTCCTTAGAAGTTTTTAAGGTCAGGCTTGACAAAGCCGTGGCTGGGATGATTTAACTGGGGATTGGTCCTGCTTTGAGCAGGGGGTTGGACTAGATGACCTCCTGAGGTCCCTTCCAACCCTGATATTCTATTATTCTATGATTCTATACAGGAGGTCAGACTAGATAATTTGTGGGTTTTTTCTGGCCTTAAATTGTATGAATCTATAAATGAAATTGAGGAGTAGAGTTGGAATTGGGCCCTCCAATTATGGGGACATGGGCTATGTGGATAGTTCTGTTGTAATCCTCAGCAAAGCAGTGGTTCAACAACATTGCAGTTTAAACTGACGTCATTATTTTTTGTAATTAAGCTACACTGAGGTGCATGGAGCTCTTATATCTGATGTCTTCCTTAGTCTGCAGACTGGCAGCATGTTAATTGATCACCGTTTTGTTGTACTGGTTTTGTTTGTAACTATAAGAGCTATTATTTATGTATTTGAATGGTTGTATCACCTAGAAGCCCCCATTAAAGATTTGGGGTCCCATTGTGTTAGGCACTGAACACCCACATATCACAAAAAGATGATGGCTGCCTCAAAAAGCTTATGGTCTAGGTATCAGCTTACAATCCTAGAAACAGTGTTTTGTGCATGAAAAATTTTAGCTTGTGCTGCCCAATATGCAGTGATGGGTGGAGTCTGCAGCAAATGCCACAGCTGTGGAATCCTGGAATACTTGGTCCCTGATTATAGGGCATGGGATAGTGCAGGGAACTGGAGGACTAGAATGCTTGCTGGAAATGAGTGAAGTGAGAGATTCTAAGGAGTAGGAATTGAAGCACTGAAATTTCTACTTAGTAACTCTGTGATAGACATTAGAGAAGGCAATGTCTATTAGGTCATATTTATAGTCATCCTGGAAAGAGAGGAGAGGCTGTAAAGGATTATTTACAGCCCTTTTTCCTATACTTGTTCCAGTCCAATTTTAAATGTTGCTGTCAATTGGGCTTTCACCACTTCCTTGAGAGACTATTACCAAAAGGCAGGGTTCCCTAAGATACAGTCTTAATTTCGTCCTATTACTCCGAGTGATACCACTACTTATCGCTCTAGAAAAGTCTTCTCCCTTGTGGGTGTTCAAACCTGTCATTAATAGCTGCCATCATGTGCTGCCAGCACCTTGGATGCTGTTGCCTAGCCAAGCTGTACTGTGCTCTTTTACATTTGGACATTTTTGTTCTTTTTAAAACTTCTCATTTGTCAATCTCTTTACATTATTGAAGAGCCCAGGGTTGAGGGCTGCATTCCAGATGGAGTCCCCCTGGAGCATGGAGGCATGGTACCTTTATTGGGCTCCAGGGGGACTCCAACTGGAATACAGCACTCAACCTTGGGCTCTTCATATGCAACCCAAAACTGACCTAGCTTTTTTACAGCCATTTTGCATTGTAAACTGCCATCTAACTTGCTGGACTATTTCAGGCATTGCTGCTCTTCTCGTTTGCTTCTCCCATTGCCTGTCCACATTTCAGATTAGTTTCCTGCAGCTACACAGATTCAGCCTGAGTCTCATTTTGTCATTTCAGTCTTTTAGGTGCTCTGTTGTTAAAGTTCTTGTAACAGGACTCTTGTGTCTGCAGTAAGAATGCAAAGAGAAGCACAATCATATTAAAACCAGGAGATGTGCAGTCTTGTGCCGTCCTTCATCTGTACTATATGACAGGAGGAAGCTGCTTGAGAAAAGGGGAGGAGGAGAGACACTGAGGAGGTGAGAGAATTGAATTGGAAGGGAGGAGAGTGAGAAACAAAAGACAGGACAAGCTGTAAAACAGAAGAAAGGAGAGACTGGAAAGGATGAAGGAGAGAGGCAGCACCTCATGGCAATGCGGAGCATGCTGCTGTCTGGAGGGGCCTAAGGCACTGACAATGTGCTCAGCTCTGCACAAGACACAGTACCGACAGGCCTTCCCCTCAGGAGCACAGAGAAGACCAGATGCACTAGGGCATCCTGAGGAGGATATTAGATTAGGTGTTGCCTCCTTGTCCTCTCCTCTGGCATTCAAAGTTTGTTCCACATCTAAGGACAGCGTAGAAGAAGGTGCAGAGGTGGGGGTGGGAGAAGGAAAGTAATTAGGCAAAGCAGGGGGTGGACAAGGTGTGAGGGGGACATAAGAATTTAAATGGAAGATGTCAGTCAGAATAGTACTAACCATATTTCTTGGTGGAGCTACTCTTCCTCTGTGACAGGCGATATTTGTTTGGTACCCACACTGTTTTAATGCCCAACAAGAAAAAGGGGAGCCAACAGGAAGTTCAGAAAGTAGGATATAGGCCAGTAACTGGGTTGGCCCACCCAACTTTGCTATTCTGGCCATAATTCGTCCTTTGCAGACACAGATAGCTGGGCCCACAATCTTGTTTCTCCTGGCCAGGCAGTTTTCAAGGGAGTGGACATGGGGCAGCAGAGCTGCGGTGATTGACAGGCAACAGCAGGGCCCACAGTCTGTTTTCTCCATGCTGGAAGGCAGCCACGGTTTGTGGATTGACAGCCAACAGGAGATTCTAAATACAAGATTTAGTGTGAAGTATTTTTAAGCCATTTCCTTTTGCTGACTGCTGGGTTTGGGGGGTGGGGAGTGTGGTGGAGGAGAGAGCCATAGTTTCCAAAGAGTTGTCATAACAGTGTTTGCAGCTCAGCCAATGGTACAGGCTGGGACAGGTGAAGAAGTTCTCGGCTGTATACAAAGGCTTCTCTTTTACTGGTTTACTGCCCCCTCCCTCTCCTTTACCCAGTTGCAGCTCCCACAGTCAGTCTCCCATACTAGCTCTATTATCTGCACTCACTAGCCATGCCCACTCTGTCTTCTGAGCTGGTCTCTCCTCTATCCCCCTCCCATTAACAGTGCAAGCAAAGGTTGTCTGTGCCTCTGCCCCTAAGCCCTCCTATAATTTTCTGTTACTATCCACACCGCCCCTACCTTCACTCTAACATTCTGCCACCTCTGTAATGCAACCAGCCCCTTGGAATCTAAGGAAGAGCTATTTTCTAAGGCTTATGAGGAGCAGGGAGCCTGATGAGGTTTGGTGTTGGTGGGTGGGGTAGTATAGTATACTGGCTAGCTAGTCTGGAGGTGTGGACTAAGCTCCTGGCTTTTGTGATGTTTACGTGGACTGTTCTGTTAAACACTTGCTCACTACCTGCGGCTGGAGCAGGTGCTTTGTTATCTGATCTATACATCACTTGCGCATTGGACTCAGAAGTCATCAAAGAACTCATTGGTGCATACACCATGCTCTGTCAAGAGTGATGGTGCCATTGAAATCATAATAAATAAGGGTAACAGTTTGATGTGTCCAGGAGTTGGGCTTGCATTTTTAAAATGAGATTAATCTTGGTGATTGATTCTTGGAGGGCTATACCTCTTTAGGGCTAGGACTGACTTTATGCTGTGTCTTGTATAGCACTGATCTCATGGTCTGACTCAAAACCACTGAAGTCAATGGAGATGTCAGGAGACTTTAGCATTCCTAAGGAAATGTTATCAGGCTCTCATGTTCCCCTGTTATTGGGGAATGCCTGATCAAAGAGATGACTCTTTTCTGTAGCCACATCTTCTCACTTTATAGGCTTATTCTGATCCTTGGTGATAGTGTATCCTGAAGTGGAAGGCCTTTATGGAGAACTCTCTTCCCCCAGTACTTTAAAGTTTCACCTTTGACTGCCAGCTATAATGTCCCTTGATCACAGTAGCTCAGTCAGCATAAAGGATCACTGGTGTGATATGGTGTCATCATCAGTCTTGATTAACATGTAGACCACAGCATGTTGGCCCAGATGTAGCTTCTACATGATCTTTACGGTCAGTCCAAGAGAGAATGCTGCAGTAATCTGGCCTGGATCTGTCACCCACCCGCTCAACATCTAATTTTATCAAACAAAATTACTTACCCAGCCGCTCAACATCTTGCTGTGTGAAGTATTTTTCCTTACTACCTCCCAGCCTACTCTCTTATCAGGTTCCTCTCTCTAATGACCAAAAAGTGCCAGGCCTGAGTCCATCACTTTGTCCTGCTGCATTGGTGCTTATTAGAATGGTCAAAGCTTGGAAACTTTATGGTCTTTACATGGGAGCTAGTTGCTGCCGTCATGCCAACCCCTTTGCTGTTGCAATAACTGTGACCAAACAGACATTTTATTTCTGTTTTGCTTCCTCCCTAGCGCCCTGGGATGCCATCAGGTGCTCGAATGCCCCACCAGGGGGCTCCAATGGGTCCCCCAGGCTCACCCTACGTTGGAAGCCCCTCAGTGCGCCCTGGGATGCCCCAAACAGTGATGGAACCAACACGAAAGCGCACAGCACCTCAGCAGGTGCAGCAACCGCAGGTGCAACCGCAGGTGCAGCCGCAGCAGCAAGCAACTCCGACCCGAACCCGGAGGTGAGCGCACTGCAAGAGAAGAAGGGAGGGTACCTGTGGGAGGAAGAACCAGCCTCCTTTGCAACTGTGTGACAGCCTTAAACATGTAGGCAACAAATCAGTGGATTTATAGGTAAGGCTACGTTTTAGTCATGGGTATTTTTAGTAAAAGTCAGGGACAGGTCACCGGCAGTAAACAAAAATTCACAGCCTGTGACCTGTCCCTGACTCTTACTAAAAACGCCCGTGACTAAAACGTGTGGCGGGGGCTGCCCAGGGGCCCTGCGGGTGCTGAGGCAGAGCAGCCCAGGTGCCGGGGAGGCATGAGCGACAACGCGCAGCCTGGGACCCCTGCCGGTGCTGGGAGGCAGGGGGTTGGCGGGGCCAGTAGGCTCCCTGCTGGCTCCGCGCCTCCCTTTCCTCACCCCCAGCAGCAGAGTTTGGGTGTGGGAGGGGATAGGGGGTGGGGCCTTGGACAGGTTGAGGCAGGCTCTGGGTGGCGCTTACATGGGGACGTCCTCCTCACTCCCTGCTAGGCAGAAGTGTGGCTAGGCAGCTCTGCAGGCTGCCTCCGCCCGCAGGCACCGCCCCTGCAGTTCCCATTGGCCGCAGTTCCTGGTCAATGGGAGCTGTGAAGCCAGCACTCTGGGTGGAGGCAGGTGTGCAGAGCCGCCTGGCCACGCCTCCGCCTAGCAGCTGAACAAGGGGGATGTCGCTGCTTCCGGGGAGCCCCCCAGATAAGTGCCGCCCAGAGCGTGCCTCACCCCAACCCGTGCCCCAACCCTTTGCCCCTTCCACCCCCAAACTCTGCTGCATGTGTGCGTGTGTGTGTATGTGTGGCCTGAGACTGCCCCAGCAGCAGCCGGTGCGTCTGGCTCAGGGGCTGCCTGAGCTGTCCCTGAGCCAGGCGCACTGGCTGCTGCAGAAGTCACGGAAAGTCACGGAATCCATGACTTCCGTGACCTCTTTGACAAACTCGCAGCCTTATTTATAGGGTGTATGCTGCTTGGAGCAGGGACTGTGACAATGCAAAATTCACTGAATAGTTTTTCATTGGTGAATTGTCTCTGAGCAGATCTTGATTTCTATTCATTTTCTTGTTATTTGGAGTTATTAGAATGTTTGGTGCATGTTTCAGGCTATGGGGTCTAGTTGTATTTAATCTATAGAGTATTTGCTAACTACTTATTTTGACTTTGTCTTCAACTCTTTGTTGTTTGTGATATATGACTGGTCACATATTTTGCATAATAATACTCCTGCTCCCTGATTGGTTAACTGAATATTTTATAAACAGGAGCAGGCAAATCAGAGATTTCAGCTTCGTAGCGTGAATACTTATACCGTGAGCACTAGTGCAAAATGCATTTTCATAAATATTCATGAGATGTTCATTGTCTACAAACATTCTCTGGTGAAATTCACTAATGAAATTTACAGGAAGTAACTAGCTAGAGTTGGAGGGGGGCATTTTTGATGTGTATGTACTTTTCTGGCAGAATTTGCCCATCTTTAATCTCATACAACACCCAGTGCACTGCTGGCAATTAAATAAAGTGTGAGCCAATTCCTCAAGCCTAGATTTATGGCTGATAAGTGCTTGAGGGACATTCACCTACAGACTCTGCACAATGACTGTGCAAACATTATGGGTACTTGCAGGGTCAGGCAATGTATTAGTGGTGTCAGTACATATGGTTGCATGTAATACCTGCTTCTTTAGGTTCAGTGCACTGGGAGCTCCTGTGAGTCCAGGGTATTTGCACTGCAGCATCTAGCAAGCGTTAAGAGTGTGTACTGAGAATGTCCATGTATCTGGGATGCACCCTAGAAAGGCCCCAGCAGCAAGAGTGTTAGTGGATTAAGGGTGAGTGCAGTTCCCAAGGGTCGTCACATGGGAATTAGTCTGTTTCATGTCCCCGTTACAGAAGAAAACACCTTCTTATCCTCAGATTTTCTTGCCGTTTGAAACCCTGTTGTAGCGAGTGAGCCCTGCTCACCTGAAGCCTTTCAGGAGGCACCAAAAGGCTTCCAGTGTTTCCTCCATCATATCTCCTCTCCATGGAGTTTATTGTATTCTTTACCCTGGTTTTCTTTCCCTCCCCTGTCCCCTTCTCAGAAGTTCCTCTGCTTTCCCCGCGCTAACTCCCCTACCATCTCTGGCAGGCTTAGGGGAGGGGGTAAATATCCTTGCCACGGGAGGCTCGGTGTAGGCAGAAAGGGGATAAATTCCCTGGTCTCTATCAGACTTTGGGGGAATGGATGGGGTGTAATGCCCCTTCAGTTTTACTGGGTGCTCCAGGTCACATTCCCATTTCCTTTAGGCTCTGGCTCACCCAGTCACTGTTTCTCGCCTGCAATTATTGTGGCATTACCTCCTTAACTGTCATTTCTGGGGTGTTTTTTTCCTTCTCCAGCTGTTCCCTAGGTCTGGTGAGAGTCACTAGCCCCTCCCTCTGTGGCCAGGCCAGAGGCACTAGCTCCTCCCTTGCCCCTACCCCTGACCCCCATGCTCTCCCCCTAGATCAGATCAGAATCCCAGCCCCGCCCCCAGAAACTGCCATGGAATGTTTCGGCTCCAGCATTTCTCACTTCCTAAAGGGGCCACTGTCTCAAGAGGGCATCCTGCCCATGTGGCCAGTGGATGGGTGTGTAAATACTCTGGGCCAAATCGAGAGCTGGGCCGGAGGGAGGGAGGGTCAGTTTACATTCCCACCCCCACAAACAGTGCCTCGGGCCTGGCCCCAAGAAGAGAAGAGAAACTGGTGTCCCAGGCCCCACTCAGGAGGAAGGCTGCACATCGCTAGTGAGTGTGGGAAGGGCATGTACCGCCCCTGGAAAAAGGTGAAAACATCGGTCCTGGGGAGACAGAAACTAAGGGGTCCTCAGGAGAAATGGGAATGGAGGAGGGGGGACAGGAGCAGCCCCAGGGCCTGGTGGGGGCGGGGAGGGGCCTTCCCTCATTCGCCTCCCAGAGATGGACTGATTGATCCCCTGCTCAAGGGATGGAAGTGTCACTCCTCTGAGCAGAGGGGGGCCAAGTTTCTCCTCTCTCTGAACTGCTGGGGCTGCAAGGAAACGGCTTGATGGGCACCGACAGTGTGTGCAGTTTAAAGTCAAAATCCAGGGACACTGCCTTTGCCTGATTCCAATTTCATCAGCATGCCTTATGCACACACTGTGCCTCATATAGAGGGGTGTGTGTGTGTGTGTACACACACCTGTGCTTGGAACGTAGATGCATAATATATATATTTATATATACACACACAGATATACATGTCCATACATGCTTGTGTAATTCACATGTGTACATACACATACCCGTGTGTGTACAATCACACACACACACACACACCTCCTTCCATGGACATGCATGGACACACATTAGGATATCTGTTTGAACAATCAATCGACAGACATGCACCATCAAGTATGCACATATGTATATACACACAAATGTATGGATACATATCTACATATGGCTACACACACTCCTACATAAATGCTCTCGCACAGACTCTCACAGTCATAATGTATTCATAGATCACACACACACGCACACACACTGCTGCCCCATACTATAGAGGACCCTGCGGTCACAGAACTTGAAGACTTCTTTTTCCAAGGTGTGTGACAGAAAGCCCTGATTTTTTCTTAGTTGCCCCCACCCCTCGGAATGGCTGAGAGAGGGGGTCCTAAGTACTGGGTAAGGCTGAGACCTCTTTGCCGACACATGCACAGCTGTGCACCAGCATGTGGAGATGTCAGGGTAATTTAGCAGGTGGCCTCGTTACTCCTAGATCTGTCACCATGGTAACGTGTTTTTTTCTTTAAAAAATGTACAGTGCCAAGAGGAGGAAGATGGCTGACAAAATTCTCCCTCAGAGGGTGAGTCACTTTCATTTCCTATTCACTTCACAGTCTGCTCAGCACCTTTGTTTATTCAGATGGATTTTAACAAATACTTTCACTTTTTGTTTAAAGATGTCTAATTAAAAAGTAAGTAGCCTGCTGGGTGAAAGTCTAGAGAGTGAGGCCAATGCTGGGGCTGGGAGTGTGGAGCAGAGCTCAGCCTGTGCCCTCCTTGTGTGAAGGGTTAGCCCTGCTGACACTGCTGCATGCAGGGAGGGCCAGGGAGCTGGGCTGCAAAGGACACAATTAGGCACTTGTGCCCTCTGGATTTTGAAGGGGTTTTAAATCAATGTTTCTGTGGGTAGCCAAACGCAGGTTCAGAGTTCAACACCTGCCTGCAGGAGATGGGCTCCTCCTCACATTACAGTGGCCCAGCAGTTCATTCAGCTCCTCGTTTTCAACCATATTCTCTTGCAAGTAAACTGTCTTAATCAATGTCTACAACAGGGCTAAAAGGGTCTAGATTGTCCAGAGAATTAACTTGGGTGTCCCTGAGAATTACTCTAGTTGCCTTTGTGTGGCCCTCTACATGCACCTGATCTGACTCACTTCCTCCCCACTGCTTAAACTCTCTAACTTTCTTTTGCAAGCCCCTGACCTCCTCCTCTCTGCTGGCATCCCCTGACTTTTAAGCTAGCATGCAAACCCCATAACACGTGCCCTGACCTGAATTGCCCCCACCTTCCCTTGGAGCAAAACCCTCACATCATCTCACCCCGATACCCTCCTGTTCACCCCTCCCCCAACAACCATCTGGTCCCAAAAGACAAACTATAGCCTTCACAACAAGCAACTTTATATCAATCACTTGATACTAGCCTCTCTTCCACTACCATTCCTCACTCCAGATGCCAACACCCCTTTGATAGGCACTCAGAACCCTTCCACAACTCATCAGTCAGCCTCCCTTCCCTTTGCTAGCATTTATTTCCAGCTTCCGAGCTCTTCCTTTATCCCCCATAAGTAGATGGGCCAACCATTCCAACACATTAATTGTCTCTTGGCCCCTGTGAGATGCAGGTGTCTTGTCCCACAACTGTGAACCCTTTCTCTGCATCCTCCTGCTCTGAAAGACCCAGGCCTAACCTTCTAGTCTTAGAACATAACCAGTTTTCAGGTGTTGCTGCTTTAGGAATTGGGTTGGAATTAAACCCAGGAACTTCATGATACTCACATTCTCCTAAATTTTTTATGTCTGCTCCGTAGGGAGCCTGTCCTTTCCGAGAATGGGAGTTCAGGCTCTATATTCTTTCAGCTTTGTCTCTTTCGCACACTGGTCCCCAGTGGGCCCCACCCAGCTTAGACTGTTAGATCATAAAGTCAGAAGAGACCATTGTGGTCATCTAATCCTGGCCATAGAATTTTCCAGAATTAATTCCCATTTGAACTACAGCAGATCTTTTCGAAAAAACATCCAACCTTGATTTAAAAATTTCCAGTGAGAGAAAATCCACCATACTCCTTAGTAAACTTTTCCAGTGGTTAATTACCCTCACTGTTAAAAACTTGTTTTATTTCTAGTCTGAATTTGTGTAGCTTCAATTTCCAGCCTTTGGCTCTTGTTATACCTTTGTCTGCTAAACTGAAGAGCCTTCTATTATCAAATGTCTGTTTCCCATGTAGGTACTTGTAGACTGTGATCAAGTCATCCCTTCACTTTCTCTTTGATAAACTAAACGGATTGAGTTCCTTGCATCTTTCACTACAAGGCAGGTTTTCCAATCCTTTCATCATTTGAATGGCTCTTCTCTGAACCCAATTTATCAACATCTTTCTGGACCACAGAACTGGACAAGGTATTCTAGAAGCAGTTGCACCACTGCCAAATACAAAGATCTTTGAGAGATACCCTTCTATTTTATGTGGTGAGAATGGAAGTTATTCCCATGTTTGTTAAAGGCTGCAGTTTCCCCCCTTCCCAAAACAAAAGCACATAGCTCCCGCAAATGGAACTGACTCCACTGGCAGCAAAAGACCTATCTTTATTTATTCAATTACTGGTAACTCAGTGGTGTTTAAGGCCTTTTCTACACTACGGAATTTTACCCAAAAGCTGCACTGGTGGTAGCACCAGAGAGAGCCTTAGTATAGACAAAATGTGGCTTTCGCTGTTTTTAATCACTATGTCAGCTAAATCATTGATACAGTGATAAAAGCCCTGGAAGTGGCCAGAGTTTCATCTACAGTAGGTTTTCCACCAGTGCAGCTGAGTAATCTCAAACTAACTATGTAATTTAATCTTTTCCAGACTTCTTCTCTCCTCCTCCCTATCACTCCCTTCTGGGGTAGGTGAATAGGATAAATATCACCTCTTCCATTAACTGGAAAATCTCTAGCTGTGGTTATTGGGAGTATGCACAATTCATGCTTCCAAGTCTCATGAGAGCTTTCTATCCAATCAGTGGCTGGATATAGACCCCCCCACACCACTCTCCCCCATGTGACCTATATAGTATGTGATAAATATTTTTCAGTCATTCCTCAGCCATTTTGTTGCCTTTTTCCTAATGCTTCCTGGAGGTTGAGGGAAAGTCTCAAAACAAATTGTACTCACTCTTAAAAACTATCTTGTTTTCTGAGTAAGGAGTGGGGAAAAGTAGTGAGAATGAGTGGTTTCCTCACTGTAGGCTGCTGGTTCCAGCAGTGGCCTTGGCAGAGAGGCTGGAGAATGGGCAAACAGATCACACCTACTTGGACACACACATGCTCTGATTAAGCCTGTACTGCAGCCAGTCAATGCTGGAACTTCGTACTGCTCTCTGCTGAGAGCCAGCACAGCTGCTACCATTGTTAGCTGCTTGAGTTGTGCTTAATTTTGCATATATTTAATTGTACACAGCCAGCTCAGCCTAGCGTGACACACAGGCAGACATGTTGAAAAATTACAAGGCTGAGAGTTTAGTGGGTTATATTCAGCAACATTAACTTCAAATCTGTTTCTTCCTCTTTCCCTCACATCACCTCCACCTCATGGTCTTTTTCAAACCTTATACCCATCCCACTTGCTCCCATGCCCTCCTGGTCTTCTCCTGTTCTCTCTGAATGCCAGTTCCATCTCAAAAAAGATCACAGCCATCCATCACCTCTTCATCCTCTGTTCCCTGTGGTCTCTTGGCTCTCAAGACCTGGATCCCGCATCTGACAGCCTCTGTAGACTCCCTCTCTTATGGTGGTCACTTCTCTCAAAGTCTCTTCCTTGAATTGTCCCAAAAGAAACATGATGGGCTGTCATGCTCCCCTCCTTTGGCTCCAGCCCTTCATGCCTTCTCCCCTGAACAGCACTCATCTGTTTCTTAGAATCATAGAATATCAGGGTTGGAAGGGACCTCAGGAGGTCATCTAGTCCAACCCCCTGCTCAAAGCAGGACTAGCACCAACTAAATCATCCCAGCTAGGGCTTTGTCAAGCCTGACCTTAAAAACTTCTAAAGAAGGCGATTCCACCACCTCCCTAGGGAACCCATTCCAGTGCTTCACCACCCTCCTAGTGAAAAAGTTTTTCCTAACATCCAACCTAAACCTCCCCCACTGCAACTTGAGACCATTACTCCTTGTTCTGTCTTCTCCCCTTCCATGTCCTCTCTCCTTTTCCCCTTCCCCGCCCACCCAGCTTCTTCCACATCCACCTTCTTCTCCGACTCTGATTCATGACTCTCCATGTGTTAGCAACAAGAAGGTGGCCAGGGAAAGTGTGGGCCTGTTACTGAATGGGGGAGGCAACCTAGTGACAGAGGATATGGAAAAAGCTAATGTACTCAATACTTTTTTTGCCTCTGTCTTCATGAACAAGGTCAACTCCCAGACTAGTGCACTGGGCAGCACAGTATGGGGAGGAGGTGACCATCCCTCTTTGGAAAAAGAAGTGGTTCAGGACTATTTAGAAAAGCTGGATGAGCACAAGTTCATGGGGCCGGATGTACTGGATCCGAGAGTGCTAAAGGAGTTGGCAGATGAGATTGCAGAGCCATTGGCCATTAACTTTGAAAACTCATGGTGATTCGGGGAGGTCCTGGATGACTGGAAAAAGGCTAATGTGTAGTACCCATCTTTAAAAAAGGGAAGATCCTGGGAACTACAGGCCAGTCAGCCTCACTTCAGTCCCATGAAAAATAATGGAGCATGTCCTCAAGGAATCAATTTTGAAGCACTTAGAGGAGAGGAAAGTGATTGGGAACAGTCAGCATGGATTCACCAAGGGCAAGTCATGCCTGACTAACCTACTTGCCCTCTATGATGAGATAACTGGCTCTGTGGATGAGGGGAAAGCAGTGGACGTGTTGTTCCTTGACTTTAACAAAGCTTTTGACATGTTCTCCCACAGTATTCTTGCCAGAAAGTTAAAGAAGTATGGGCTGGATGAATGGACTATAAGGTGGAGAGAAAGCTGGCTAGATTGTCGGGCTCAATGGGTAGTGATCAATGGCTCCATGTCTAGGTGGCAGCCAGTATCAAGCGGAATGCCCCAAGGGTCAGTCCTTGGGCCAGTTTTGTTCAATATCTTCATTAATGATCTGGAGGATGGCATGGATTGACCCTCAGCAAGTTTGCAGATGACACTAAACTGGAAGGAGAGGTAGATACGCTGGAGGGTAGGGATAGGATACAGAGGGTGCTAGACAAATTAGAGGATTGGGCCAAAAGAAATCTGATGAGGTTCAACAAGGACAAGTGCAGAGCCCTGCACTTAGGACAGAAGAATCTCATGCACCGCTACAGACTAGGGACCGAATGACTCAGCAGCAGTGCTGCAAAAAAGGACCTAGGGGTTACAGTGGACGAGAAGCTGGATATGAGTCAACAGTGTGCCCTTGTTGCCAAGAAAGCTAACAGCATTTTGGGGTGTATAAGTAGGAGCATTGGCAGCAGATCGAGGGACGTGATCATTCCCCTCTATTCGGCATTGGTGAGGCCTCATCTGTCGTCCTGTGTCCAGTTTTGGGCCCCACACTACAAGAAGGATGTGAAAAATTGGAAAGAGTCCCACGGAGGGCAACAAAAATGATTAGGGGTCTGGAACACATGACTTATGAGGAGAGGCTGAGGGAACTGGGATATTTAGTCTGCGGAAGAGAAGAATGAGGGGGGATTTGATAGCAGTTTTCAACTACCTGAAGGGGGCGTTCCAAAGAGGATGGATCCAATCTGTTCTCAGTGGTACCAGATGACAGAACAAGGAGTAATGGTCTCACGTTGCAATGGGGGAGGTTTAGGTTGGATATTAGGAAAAACTTTTTCACTGGGAGGGTGGTGAAACACTGGAATGCGTTACCTAGGGAAGTGGTAGAATCTCCTTCCTTAGAAGTTTTTAAGGTCCGGCTTGACAAAGCCGTGCCTGGGAAGTCAGGCCAGGAATCTTGACTCTCCGTACTGTGCACATTGCTTCTCAAAAACAAGTGGATTGAGAAATAATTCACATTCAAAGTGGGGAGAAGAAAATGCAGCCTTCCTTGGAGCTGACTGTATTCTACGGTTGATGAGTTTTAGCTTGGTGAAGGCCCTGGACTCCCAAGTGAGTCGTGGATATGTACCACAGAGATGGCTTGGTTCATTGGTGCTGTGCTGTCAGTGAAGAAACATGCTTAATTGAAAAGGACCTACAGGATCACTATCATTAGTCCTTATGTCAAGAGCTACTAATGATTCATAGACTATCAGGGTTGGAAGGGACCTCAGGAGGTCATCTAGTCCAACCCACTGCTCAAAGCAGGACCAATTCCCAACTAAATCATCCCAGCCAGGGCTATGTCAAGCCTGATCTTAAAAACCTCTAAGGAAGGAGATTCCACCACCTTCCTAGGTAACCCATTCCAGTGCTTCACCACTCTCCTAGTGAAAAAGTTTTTCCTTAACTTAACCTCCCCCACTACAACTTGAGACCATTACTCCTTGTTCTGTCATCTGCTACCACTGAGAACAGTCCAGATCCATCCTCTTTGGAAGTAGTTGACCTAGTACTCTTCCTGTGGTCCTGCTTTATAGATGGTTGTAGCATTAGTGAGCGAGCTGGGTGTGTTTTAGCACCAGATCATGTGAAAGCTTGATGAGTCAGATCTCTTGCCAGGGAAAAGCTTGCTTTCCTCCCTGTTTCTTTTCCTTTCTCTGCTGTGTCTAAACAGGCTTTTATGTATTTATTCCTCCTGAGTCTTCTGCACCAAGAGAGTTAAACTAGGATGCAAACTCCCAGATTAGTGATCCCACAGTGTCGGCCCCAGTGCTATCAGGGATCTATCTAGGTACTTAAATAGCTGCCATTACCATAACATCTGCACCATGATACCAGATGCAGTGTGAGGCTCATTCTGAGGGGTCTCTGATCTGGAACAATCCATGAGCATCTGGCTTTCAGAGAGCAGTTTTCTCCAGCCCCAGTGGGTAGCTGAATGCCTCCCTGTGCTTTTGCTGCTTGTACACTACGGTAATGTTGACCTTGTGACAACCACCTTTACAGTGTCACAAAGGAATAAGAAACCTAGGACTCATCAGCCTCTTGGGCCTGTCCTCTGTGATATCAGCCCATGTGCCCTCTGAGAAGGAGCCTTCATAGACTGCATCTTTTCCATCTTCAGATGAAGAATCACTGAATTCCGAGGAGTCTGATGGGTCAAAAAAGATGATGACATAGTGGCATCCACATAATCTTTGCCTCTTGATCATTTTAAGAACTTCTAGGTCCTGATCAATGCTTTTTTTGCCTCTGTCTTCACGAACAAGGTCAGCTCCCAGACTACTGCACTGGGCAGCATAGCATGGGGAGGAAGTGACCAGCCCTCTGTGGAGAAAGAAGTGGTTCGGGACTATTTAGAAAAGCTGGACGAGCACAAGTCCATGGGGCCGGATGCGCTGCATCCGAGAGTGCTAAAGGAGTTGGTGGATGTGATTGCAGAGCGATTGGCCATTATCTTTGAAAACTCATGGCGGTCGGGGGAAGTCCCGGACGACTGGAAAAAGGCTAATGTAGTGCCCATCTTTTAAAAAGGGAAGAAGGAGGATCCTGGGAACTACAGGCTAGTCTGTCTCACCTCGATCCCTGGAAAAATCATGGAGCAGGTCCTCAAGGAATCAATTCTGAAGCACTTAGAGGAGAGGAAAGTGATCAGGAACAGTCAGCATGGATTCACCAAGGGCAAGTCATGCCTGACTAATCTAATTGCCTTCTATGACGAGATAACTGGCTCTGTGGATGAGGGGAAAGCAGTGGACATGTTGTTCCTTGACTTTAGCAAAGCTTTTGACACGGTCTCCCACAGTATTCTTGCCAGCAAGTTAAAGAAGTATGGGCTGGATGAATGGATGATAAGGTGGATAGAAAGTTGGCTAGATTGTCGGGCTCAATGGGTAGTGATCAATGGCTCCATGTTTAGTTGGCAGCCGGTATCAAGTGGAATGCCCCAAGGGTCGGTCCTCGGGCCGGTTTTCTTCAATATCCTTATAAATGATCTGGAGGATGGTGTGGATTGCACCTTCAGCAAGTTTGCAGATAACACTAAACTGGGAGGAGAGGTAGATACACTGGAGGGTAGGGATAGGATACAGAGGGCATTAGACAAATTAGAGGATTGGGCCAAAAGAAATCTGATGAGGTTCAACAAGGACAAGTGCAGAGTCCTGCACTTAGGACGGAAGAATCCCATGCACCGCTACAGACTAGGGACCGAATGGCTCAGCAGCAGTTCTGCAGAAAAGGACTTAGGGGGTACAGTGGACGAGAAGCTGGATATGAGTCAACAGTGTGCCCTTGTTGCCAAGAAGGCCAATGGCATTTTGGGCTGTATAAGTAGGGGCATTGCCAGCAGATCGAGGGACGTGATCGTTCCCCTCTATTTGACATTCGTGAGGCCTCATCTGGAGTACTGTGTCCAGTTTTGGGCCCCACACTACAAGAAGGTTGAGGAAAAATTGGAAAGAGTCCAATACACTCTCCCTAGTGAGGCAGACTAGCCTGTAGTTCCCAAGATCCTCCTTCTTCCCTTTTTTTAAAGATGGGCACTCCATTAGCCTTTTTCCAGTTGTCCGGGACTTCCCCCAGTCGCCATGAGTTTTCAAAGATAATGGCCAATGGCTCTGCAATCACAACCGCCAACTCCTTTAGCACTCTCGGATGCAGCGCATCCGGCCCCATGGACTTGTGCTCATCCAGCTTTTCTAAATAGTCCCGAACCACTTCTTTCTCCACAGAGGGCTGGTCACCTCCTCCCCATGCTCTGCTGCCCAGTGCAGTAGTCTGGGAGCTGACCTTGTTCGTGAAGACAGAGGCAAAAAAAGCTTTTTCCACATTAGCTTTTTCCACATCCTCTGTCACTAGGTTGCCTCCCTCATTCAGTAAGGGGCCCACACTTTCCTTGACTTCTTCTTGTTGCTAACATACCTGAAGAAACCCTTTTTGTTACTCTTAACATCTCTAGCTAGCTGCAACTCCAGGTGTGATTTGGCCTTCCTGATTTCACTCCTTCATGCCTGAGCAATATTTTTATACTCTTCCCTGCTCATTTGTCCAGTCTGCCACTTCTTGTAAGCTTCTTTTTTGTGTTTAAGATCAGCAAGGATTTCACTGTTAAGCCAAGCTGGTCGCCTGCCATATTTACTGTCCTTTCTACGCATCCCGATGGTTTGTCCCTGTAACCTTAAGAAGGATTCTTTAAAATACAGCCAGCTCTCCTGGACTCCTTTCCCCCTCATGTTAATCTCCCAGGGGATCCTGCCCATCAGTTCCCTGAGGGAGTCAAAGTCTGCTTTTCTGAAGTCCAGGGGCCGTATTCTGCTGCTCTCTTTTCTTCCTTGTGTCAGGATCCTGAACTCAACCATTTCATGGTCACTGCCTCCCAGATTCCCATCCACTTTTGCTTCCCCTACTAATTCTTCCCGGTTTGTGAGCAGCAGGTCAAGAAGAGATCTGCCCCTAGTTGGTTCCTCGAGCACTTGCACCAGGAAATTGTCCCCTACAGTTTCCAAAAACTTCCTGGATTGTCTGTGCACCGCTGTGTTGCTCTCCCAGCAGATATCCGGGTGATTGAAGTCTCCCATGAGAACCAGGGCCTGCGATCTAGTAACTTCCGTCAGTTGCTGGAAGAAAGCCTTGTCCACCTCATCCCCCTGGTCCGGTGGTCTATAGCAGAATCATAGAATCATAGAATATTAGGGTTGGAAGGGACCTCAGGAGGTCATCTAGTCCAATCCCCTGCTCAAAGCAGGACCGATCCCCAATTAAATCATCCCAGCCAGACTCCACGACACCACCCTTGTTGCCCACACTTCTAAACTTAATCCAGAGACACTCAGGTTTTTCTGCAGTTTCATACTTGAGCTCTGAGCAGTCATACTGCTCCCCTACATACAGTGCAACTGCCCCATCTTTTCTGCCCTGCCTGTCCTTCCTGAACAGTTTATATCCATCCATGACTGTACTCCAGTCATGTGAGTTATCCCACCAAGTCTCTGTTATTCCAATCACATCATAATTCCTTGACTGTGCCAGGACTTCTAGTTCTCCCTGATTGTTTCCCAGGCTTCTTGCTTTTGTGTATAGGCACTTGAGATAACTTGCTGTTTGTCCTGCTTTCTTAGTATGAGGCAGGAGCCCTCCCCTCTCGCACTCTCCTGCTCGTGCTTCCTCCCGGTATCCCACGTCCCCACTTACCTCAGGGCTTTGGTCTCCTTGCCCCGGTGAACCTAGTTTAATGCCCTCCTCACTAGGTTAGTCAGCCTGCTTGCGAAGATGCTCTTCCCTCTCTTCGTTAGGTGGAGCCCGTCTCTGCCTAGCACTCCTCCTTCTTGGAACACCATCCCTTGGTCAAAGAATCCAAAGCCTTCTCTCCGACACCACCTGCGTAGCCATTCGTTGACTTCCATGATTCGACGGTCCCTACCCAGGCCTTTTCCTTCCAGAGGGAGGATGGACGAGAAGACCACTTACGTCTCAAACTCCTTTATCCTTTTTCCCAGAGCCACGTCGTCTGCAGTGATCCGCTCAAGGTCATTCTTGGCAGTGTCATTGGTGCCCACATGGAAAAGCAGGAAGGGGTAGCGATCCGAGGGCTTGATGAGTCTCGGCAGTCTCTCCGTCACATCGTGAATCCTGGCAAGCAGCAGACTTCTCGGTTTTCCCGGTCGGGGCGGCAGATAGATGACTCAGTCCCCCTGAGGAGAGAGTCCCCGGCTACCACCACCCACCTCCTTCTCTTGGGAGCGGTGGTCGTGGAACCCCCAACCCTAGGACAGTGCATTTCATGCCTTCCAATCTCTGGAGTCTCCTTCTGTTCCCTTCCCTCCCCTCAGATGTATCATCTAGTCCACTCTCCGCATTAGTACCTGTGGAGAGAACATGAAAATGGTTACTTACCTGTATCTGTGTTGCTGGTACATGGACGCTCCCCTTTCTTCTTCTGGAGGTCACATGCTGCCAAATTTCTTCACCGTCCTCCTGTCCCCTCAGCCTGCTCTGAATCTTCAGAACATTGTGCCCGTAGAAGCATATCCTGACGTCTGTCCAGGAAATCTTCAGTTTCTCTTATGCAACGCAGTGTCAATACCTGTTGCTCCAGACCTTGAACCTTCTCTTCCAATATGGAGACCAGCTTGCACTTTGTACAGACAAAGTCGCTTCTGTCCTGTGGAAGAAAGACAAACATGGCACATCCAGTACAGGTCACAACAGCTGAACACCCCCCATCCATATTACCTTCCTTCTACGGGCTTCCTCAGGAATTGTTGTAACTATGTCCATGAGTTTTACTAAAAATACCCATGACTAAAAACTAGCCTTAATTATATTCCATGCTACTTCCCAAATCTCCCTCATAAGAGAGTACTGAGAGATGAAGTGGTCTCCCTTCTCCAAATTAGAACTGAGTTAATGATGTCTCAGTAATCCCATGGAAAAGGGTTTTATTTCCAATATTTCCTCAGTACAAAAAGTTAAAGGTGTCCTTCTTTCCACACAGGGTTTAAGAAAACAGAACAAATACATCCCAAGGTTCACATTCTGTATAGTGACCTTAACTTCAGGTAGCATGGTGATGGATGCGGAATAAAGATCTGCATTATCTCTAGAATTCCTTCTTGTTGTTGCCACAGGATTTGTTCAGCTCTCTTGATTTAAGGGATCCATCATTCCTCATATCTGTCTGACACACAAGAAGCAGCCCTGATTATGTGTGTGTTCAGATAATTTCCAGAACTAAGTTCTTTCTTTTGTCCTTCCTATAATTTCACCTGAACTGCTCCGTAATAACCACAATAATGTAATTAAATTAGGGCCGTCGATTAATCGCAGTTAACTCACGCGATTAAATCAAAAAAATTTACTGTGATTAAAAAATTAATCATGATTAATTGCCCTGTTAAACAATAGAATACCAACTGAAATTTATTGAATAGTTTTGGATGTTTTTCTACATTTTCAAATATATTGATTTCTATTACAGCACAGAATACAAAGTGTACAGTGCTCACTTTATATTATTTTTATTACAAATATTTGCACTGTAAAAAACAAAAGAAATAGTATATTTCAATTCACTTAATACAAGTACTGTAGTGCAATCTCTCTATGATGAAATTTGAACTTACAAATGTAGAATTATGTACAAAAAATAACTGCAATCAAAAATAAAACAATGTAAAACTTTAGAGCCTATAAGTCCCCTCAGTCGTACTTCAGCTCAGACAAACAAGTTTGGTTACAATTTGCAGGAGATAATGCTGCCCACGTCTTGTTTACAATGTCACCTGAAAGTGAGAACAGGCGTTTGCATGGCACTGTTGTAGCCGGCATCTCAAGATAATTACATGCCAGATGCGCTAAAAATTCATATGTCAATTCATGCTTCAACCACCATTCCTGAAGACATGCATCCATTCTACTGACGGGTTCTGCTCAATAACGATCCAAAGCGGAGTGGACTGACACATGTTCATTTTCATCATCAGTGTCAGATGCCACCAACTGAAGGTTGATTTTCTTTTTTGGTGATTCGGGTTCTGTAGTTTCCACATCGGAGTGTTGCTCTTTTAAGACATCTGAACGCATTCTCCACACCTCGTCCTTCTCAGATTTTGGAAAGCATTTCAGATTCTTAAACCTTGGGTCGAGTGCTGTATCTATCCTTAGAAATCTCAGATTGGTACCTTCTTTGCGTTTTGTCAAATCTGCTGTGAAAGTGTTCTTAAAACAAACGTGCTGGGTTATCATCCAAGACTATTATAACATGAAATATATGGCAAAATGTGGGTAAACAGAACAGGTGACATACAGTTCTCCCCGAAGGAGTTTAATCACAAATTTAATTAACGCATCATTTTTTTAACGAGCATCATCAGCATGGAAGCATGTCCTCTGGAATGGTGGCTGAAGGATGAAGGGACATATGAATATTTAGCATATCTGGCACGTAAATACCTTGCAACGCTGGCTACAAAATTACCATGCAAATGCCTGTTCTCACTAAATTAAAAGGAACAGTCACTAGTGTGAAATGTCTGCCAGCTGCATGGAAACTATTTAAAAACGCCATAACAGAGGCTCAAACTAAATGTATACCCTTAACTGGGGGGAAAGAGGGGGGCGGAGTGGAGGGGAAGGACAAAAAATGCCACATTTGTTCAACAAGAGAGTACAAGCAGTTGGAGGCAAAAAGGCATCCTTTAAAAAGTGGAAGTCAGATACTACTGAGAAAAATAGAAAGGAGCATAAGTTCTGGCAGGTCAAGTGTAAATGTATAATTAGGCAGTCCAAAAAAGAATTTGAAGCGCAACAAGCAGAAGGCACAAAAACTAACAGCAAATTTTTTTTAAAGTACCTCAGAATCAGGAAACCTGCCAAACAATCGGTGGGGCCACTGGATGATCAAGGTTTTGAAGGAGCTCTCAAGGAAGACAATGCTGTTACAGAGAAACTAAATGAATTCTTTGCATTGATCTTCACTGCAGAGGATGTGATAGAGATTCCCACACCCAAGCCACTCTTTTTAGGTGACAAATCTGAGGAACTGTCCCAGATTGAGGTGTCAGCAGAGGAAGTTTTGGAACAAATTGATAAATTAAACAGTAACATGTCACAAGTACAAGATGGTATTCACCCGGGAGTTCTGAAGGAACCCAAATCTAAAACAGCAGACCTTCTGATTATAATATGTAACCTATCGCTTAAATCAGAATCTGTACCAGACAACTGGTAAATAGCTAAAGTGGTGCTGCTTTTTAGAAAAAGGCTCCAGAGACAATCCTGGCAATTACATGCTAATAAGCCTAACTTTAGTAACAGGCAAATTAGTTGAAGCTATAGTAAAGAACAGAATTATCAAACCCATAGACGAACACAATTTATTGGGGAAGACTCAACACAACTTTTGTAAAGGGAAATCATGCCTCACCAATCTGTTAGAATTCTTTGAAGGGGTAAACAAACATGTGGACAAGAGTGATCAAGGAATAAACAATGGAGTGGCAAAATTTGCAGACGATAGAAAATTACTCAAGGTAGTTAAGTCCAAAACAGACTGCAAAGAGTTACAAAAGGATCTCACAAAACTGGGGACCAAAATGGCGGATGAAATTCAGTGCTGCTAAGTGCCAAGTAATGCATATTGAAAAACATAACCCCAGCTATACATACAAAATGAAAGGCTTTAAATTAGCTGTTAGCACTCAAGAAAGTGATCTTGGAGTCATTGTGGATAATTCTCTGAAAACATCCAATCAGTATGCAGCAGCAGTCAAAAAAAAACTAACAAATGTTAGGAACCATTAGAAAAGGGTTAGATAATAAGACAGAAAATATCATAATTCCACTATATAAATCCCTGGTATGCCCACACCTTGAACACTGCGTGCAGTTATGGTCACCGCATCTCAAAAAACATATATTAGAAATCAAAAAAGTTTAGAGAAGTGCAACAAAAATTATTAGGGGTATGGAAGAGATTCCATAAGAAGAGATGTTTCAGAGTAACAGCCGTGTTAGTCTGTATTCGCAAAAACAAAAGGAGTACTTGTGGCACCTTAGAGACTAACCAATTTATTAGAGCATAAGCTTTCGTGAGCTACAGCTCACTTCCTCAGATGCATATCGTGGAAACTGCAGCAGGCTTTATATATACACAGAGAATACGAAACAATACCTATTCCCACCCCACTGTCCTGCTGGTAATAGCTTATCTAAAGTGATCATCAGGTGGGCCATTTCCAGCACAAATCCAGGTTTTCTCACCCTCCACCCCCCCACACAAATTCACTCTCCTGCTGGTGATAGCCCATCCAAAGTGACAACTCTTTACACAATGTGCATGACAATCAAGTTGGGCTATTTCCTGCACAAATCCAGGTTTTCTCACATCCCCCCCACCCCCACACACACACAAACTCACTCTCCTGCTGGTAATAGCTCATCCAAACTGACCACTCTTCAAGTTAAAATCCAAGTTAAACCAGAACATCTGGGGGGGGAGGGGGGTAGGAAAAAACAAGAGGAAACAGGCTACCTTGCATAATGACTTAGCCACTCCAAGTCTCTATTTAAGCCTAAATTAATAGTATCCAATTTGCAAATGAATTCCAATTCAGCAGTTTCTCGCTGGAGTCTGGATTTGAAGTTTTTTTGTTTTAAGATAGCGACCTTCATGTCTGTGATCGCGTGACCAGAGAGATTGAAGTGTTCTCCGACTGGTTTATGAATGTTATAATTCTTGACATCTGATTTGTGTCCATTTATTCTTTTACGTAGAGACTGTCCAGTTTGACCAATGTACATGGCAGAGGGGCATTGCTGGCACATGATGGCATATATCACATTGGTGGATGTGCAGGTGAACGAGCCTCTGATAGTGTGGCTGATGTTATTAGGCCCTGTGATGGTGTCCCCTGAATAGATATGTCGGCACAATTGGCAACGGGCTTTGTTGCAAGGATAAGTTCCTGGGTTAGTGGTTCTGTTGTGTGGTATGTGGTTGTTGTTGAGTATTTGCTTCAGATTGCGGGGCTGTCTGTAGGCAAGGACTGGCCTGTCTCCCAAGATTTGTGAGAGTGTTGGGTCATCCTTTAGGATAGGTTGTAGATCCTTAATAATGCGTTGGAGGGGTTTTAGTTGGGGGCTGAAGGTGACGGCTAGTGGCGTTCTGTTATTTTCTTTGTTAGGCCTGTCCTGTAGTAGGTAACTTCTGGGAACTCTTCTGGCTCTATCAATCTGTTTCTTTACTTCTGCAGGTGGGTATTGTAGTTGTAAGAAAGCTTGACAGAGATCTTGTAGGTGTTTGTCTCTGTCTGAGGGGTTGGAGCAAATGCGGTTGTATCGCAGAGCTTGGCTGTAGACGATGGATCGTGTGGTGTGGTCAGGGTGAAAGCTGGAGGCATGCAGGTAGGAATAGCGGTCAGTAGGTTTCCGGTATAGGGTGGTGTTTGTGACCATTGTTTATTAGCACTGTAGTGTCCAGAAAGTGGATCTCTTGTGTGGACTGGACCAGGCTGAGGTTGGTGGTGGGATGGAAATTGTTGAAATCATGGTGGAATTCCTCAAGGGCTTCTTTTCCATGGGTCCAGATGATGAAGATGTCATCAATATAGCGCAAGTAGAGTAGGGGCTTTAGGGGACGAGAGCTGAGGAAGCGTTGTTCTAAATCAGCCATTGATTGTCATGCACATTGTGTAAAGAGTTGTCACTTTGGATGGGCTATCACCAGCAGGAGAGTGAATTTGTGTGGGGGGGTGGAGGGTGAAAAAACCTGGATTTGTGCTGGAAATGGCCCACCTGATGATCACTTTAGATAAGCTATTACCAGCAGGACAGTGGGGTGGGAATAGGTATTGTTTCATATTCTCTGTGTATATATAAAGCCTGCTGCAGTTTCCACGATATGCATCTGAGGAAGTGAGCTGTAGCTCACGAAAGCTTATGCTCTAATAAATTGGTTAGTCTCTAAGGTGCCACAAGTACTCCTTTTCTTCATACGAAGAGAGATTACAAAGACTGGGACTGTTCATCTTGGAAAAGAGATGATAGAGGTCTAAAAAATCATAACTAGTGTCGAGAAAGTGAATAAAGAAGTGTTATTTACCCCTTAACATAACACAAGAACAAGGGGTCACCCACTGAAATTAATAGGCAGCAGGTTTAAAACAAACATAAGGAAGTACTTCTTCAGAAAACACAGAGGCAGTGTGTGGAACTCACTGTCAGGGGATGCTGTGAAGGCCACCAGTATAACTTGGCTCAAAAAAGAATTAGGTCAGTTCATGGGAAATAGTCTATCAATGGCTTTCAGCCAAGGTGGTCAGGGACTCAGCCCCATGCTTCAGGTATCCTTAAACCTCCAATTGCCAGAAGCTGGCCGTGGATGATAGGATGGATCACTCAAAATTGACCTGTTCTGTTCATTCCCTCTGAAACATCTGGCACTGGCCACTGTTGGAAGACAGGTTTCAGAGTAACAGCCGTGTTAGTCTGTATTTGCAAAAAGAAAAGGAGTACTTGTGGCACCTTAGAGACTAACCAATTTATTTGAGCATGAGCTTTCGTGAGCTACAGCTCACTTCGTTGGAAGACAGAATACTGGGCTAGATGGGCCCCTGGTCTGACCCAGTATGGCCATTCTTACGTTCATGAGTCTTCCCAAAGTACCTAGCAGTAGCAGCCAGGAATATATGTTTAATCATTATAAGGGTTCACTGCTCAGAATGTGTGACTAGCTGTTCAGTAAATCTGCTCTCTACTCCAGTTGTTGAGTCCTATGATTTGCTGGAACAAGTTTATTTTTATACCACTGAGACTCTCTCTTTCCTAAAGGCTGTTCTTGGCTCAATCTGCAAATCCAGACAGATTTCAAGAAATTCAAAACAATCAATCTGGTTAGATCTTTGTCTCATCAAACCATGAGCTATTACTTCAAATTTCTAGAGTTCATGGGATTGTGTACCCAGGTCACTCCATTTGCTAGGCCTTGAGTAAAACCTCTACAAATTTGAGGCCTGTGCCTCAAACACCAACTTCCATTTGGTAATTTACCATTCCGATTCAAAGCTTTCTAGTGGTGGATAATCCCAGAATATGGGTGCAAAATGGTGCTCCTCACTATTCCCTCCCCATTGAAAGTGAAAGTGTGGTACACACTTTAGACATGCGTTGAGGAGCAAACCAAGACCAACTCAGTATTCAGGTTCTGTGAAATCCCAGGAAGGCCAAATTGCATATAAATGTGTTGGAGTTAAGAAACATTTGTTTAGCTCTCAAACGTCCTTCTACATGTGGGAAACTGAGTTCTACCATAATTAAACATATCCTAATATTCAGGTGTTGACAGGTAATACCACATTTATATACTGTCTCAACCATCAAGGAGGAACTCACTCTCATCTGGAATATCAGGAGGCAGTTAGGGAGTGAAGCATCCATCATCCAGTGTTGCCAATGGCCAAGCATCACCAAGCGAACAACACTTTAGCAGGTAATCCAAGCCAAAATGCAATTCCCAGCACTTGTGGTCTCTGAAGACTGAGATAATGGCTATATTTTTACACACGTGAGGAAAACCAAAGGTTTACCTCCTTTGCAGTGAGGGAAAATTCAGTGTTCTCTAGTCTATTCCTGGGGTGCTCAGAGTATGGAGCCCTGACTGAAGCCTTTCTTCTGGGTGGGAGCAGGGATTTCTACGTGTCTTTCTTCCAGTGTCACTTATCCCAAAAGTGTCATGATTTTAAGAAGGGACAGAGCTCATATAATATTAATAGCTGCAGGCTTGGGCTCAGATCTTTTGGCATTGACATTGGAGCCTCCAGTTCATCTGCCATTTCCCACAGATCTCCTGTCACATTGCCAGAGACAAATATTGCCTTCAGATCTGAGCTCTCTGACCCTGACAGTTTGGATGATTGCACTTTGTTCAATTCTAATAATGATTTTCTTGAGCGGTCCATTGAATTTCAACATGGAAAACTTTACAGTGAAGTGGAAAATATTTTTCCGCATGAGTCTCTGTCAAAAGTATTTCATTTTTGGCTGCTGCAGTCCCTAATACTCTGTTCTGTTGTTTGATTCTAAAAGAATCTGGATCTATTTTGGGTACTTGATGTGGTCATAGAATCATAGAATCATAGAATCATAGAATATCAGGGTTGGAAGGGACCCCAGAAGGTCATCTAGTCCAACCCCCTGCTCAAAGCAGGACCAATTCCCAGTTAAATCATCCCAGCCAGGGCTTTGTCAAGCCTGACCTTAAAAACCTCTAAGGAAGGAGATTCTACCACCTCCCTAGGTAACGCATTCCAGTGTTTCACCACCCTCTTAGTGAAAAAGTTTTTCCTAATATCCAATCTAAACCTCCCCCACTGCAACTTGAGACCATTACTCCTCGTTCTGTCATCTGCTACCATTGAGAACAGTCTAGAGCCATCCTCTTTGGAACCCCCTTTCAGGTAGTTGAAAGCAGCTATCAAATCCCCCCTCATTCTTCTCTTCTGCAGGCTAAACAATCCCAGCTCCCTCAGCCTCTCCTCATAACTCATGTGTTCCAGTCCCCTAATCATTTTTGTTGCCCTTCGCTGGACTCTCTCCAATTTATCCACATCCTTCTTGAAGTGTGGGGCCCAAAACTGGACACAGTACTCCAGATGAGGCCTCACCAATGTCGAATAGTCATGTTTAGGGGTCCCAGTCCTGGACCACTACCCTGAACAAGCACAGAACAGAGAGCTGGTCCCTGTTCCAGAGAGCTTACACTCTTAAAACAAGTGACAGCAGGTGGATACAGACAGATGAGGAGCACAAGGCTAGAATGAGGCATTATTGATCAGCTTGCTAGGACGTGGTCTCAGCAGATCAGCTGCCTAACAGTTGTCAAGCTGTTTTGTAGTTATCATGGCAAAGGGGAGTTTTAAGAAGAGATTTGGTGGGATTGTATTACTAAAGTTAATCTGGCAGCTGTGTTATACCAGCTCATCATGCTTCTATTCCCAGATCTTCAGTTCTTGCATACCCAGTGATGTAAAGGTTTTAAAGGAATCTTGCATGTAATTTCATCTGTTTGTAAGCTTCCATCACCTTTTGAGCTCAAATTGTGTGCCACAAAACTTCTGGAATGACTTTATTAAGATCCTTGTGCATACTTCCTGGTCCACCTCCTTGTGAAGCGTATGGCAGAGACAGTGAATTACGAATCCTGATGACGGACTCCCCTTTATGGGGTGAACATGGTATTGCATCCACCTCCTAAATTCCTGCTCAAGACTTTGATTAAAATCTGTGAACTTCCCTATTCTTTTTTTTCCAAAACTCCATATTTTACCAGGAGAAGCAAAATATTATAGATGTAACATTAACTAGATGTTAGAGGAGTTCTCAGTGACTATCTAGGTAGAACAAAATTTATAAGCCCTTCCAATTTTTTTGTAGTTTATATAATAAACCGAGGAAAGAAACATCTGCTGCTCAGATTGTCAAAATGGATTAGATTTTGCATTCGGACTTGTTATAATCTAGTGGGTGTTTCAGTACCTGAATGTCGAAGAACACATTATAACATGTATACTAAGGTAACAGACATGACAGAAATAGTTTAAATACGTAAAGGAGGTCTAACGGGGCTTCTGCAGAATGTCTGAGAGACAGATCTCTCACAGAGCTATTTAAGAACATAAGAACGGTCATACTGGGTAAGACCAAAGGTCCATCTAGCCCAGTATCCTGTCTTCTGACAGTGGCCAATGCCAGGTGCTTCAGAGGGAATGAACAGAAGAGGTAATCATCAAGTGATCCATCATCCCCTGTCACCCATTCCCAGCTTCTGGCAAACAGAGGCTAAGGACACCATCCGTTCTCATCCTGGCTAATAGCCATTGATGGACCTTTCCTCCATTTAGCTAGTTCTTTTTTGAACTCTGTTATAATCTTGGTCTTCACAACATCCTCTAGCAAAGAGTTCCACAGGTTGACTGTGCATAGTGTGAAGCAATATTTCCTTTTGTGTTAAATCTGCTGCCTATTAATTTCATCTGGTGACCCCTAGTTTTTGTGTTATGAGAAGGAGTAAATAACACTTCCTTATTTACTTTCTCCATACCAGTCATGATTTTATAAACCTCTATCATATCCCCCCTTAGTCATTCCTTTTCCAAGCTGAAGAGTCCCAATCTTATTAATCTCTGCTCATATGGAAGCTGTTCCATACCCCTAATCATTTTTGTTGCCATTTTCTGGACCTTTTCCAATTCCAATATATCTTTTTAGAGATGGGGCGACCACATCTTCACCAGTATTCAAGTTGTGGGTGTACCATGGATTTATATAGAGGCAATATGATATTTTCTGTCTTCTTATCTATCCCTTTCTTAATGATGTCCAACATTCTGTTAGCTTTTTTGATTGCTGATGCACATTGAGTGGATGTTTTCAGAGAACTATATACACTGACTCCAAGATCTCTTTCTTGAGTGGTAAAAGCTAATTTAGATCCCATCATTTTGTATGGGTAGTTGGGATTATGTTTTCCAATGTGCATTACTTTGCATTTATCAACATTGAATTTCATCTTTCATTTTGTTGCCCAATCACCCAGTTTTGAGAGATCCCTCTGTAACTCTTCACAGTCTGCTTTGGACTTACCTATCTTGAGTTATAGTTAACTACCTAAATTACAAGGCTGCTGCTACTTGGAATTCTGTTCATGCAGTTATTCTATTCAATATTACTCTCATCTTAGCAGAGAAAGTGGTATACTGGTTCAGAAAATGGTCCATTCTAGTCCAGTATTTGGACTCTGATAGACTCAGTACCAACTACTTCAGATGAAGGTATAAGAAAACCTGCGGTAGGCAGCTGTTGGATAACCTGCTTCCAAAGACAGTTTTCTCCTAACCCTCTCTAGTTAGAGGTTGGCTTATGCCCTGAAGCAGGAGGTTTTAGGTCCCTTCCAAAACCCTTGTTTTTTTAATAAATCTTACAATCATAACTGTCATCAGGCCTCCCTCTCCAACTTAAGTAATCATAGCCAAAATATACAGCGTTAGCTCCTTGACTCTCTCCCGATAACTCTGCCACTCCAGGCACCTAAAATATTTTTTCCTGTTCTTCACTAAACTCCATCCACTCTTTCAATATCTCTTTGGCAATAATGTACTCAGAATAAAACCAGTATTCCAGGTTAAGTTGCATCAGGGACATATAGAGAGGGACAGTCCTGGCCAGGGACATGAGGTTTCTGTAGCCCACAATGACGTTGGCATTTTTTTTCTTTTTGGCCATGTTGCACTACAGCTTCATCAGATAGGTAGATGGATTGGGGCCCTAGGGTTCAATCCTCATGGTAGACACAATGCAAGAGGTACCAGGCATTGCTCCCACTATCAGACGCAGAGGTGGAGGATTAACTCAGGATGTCCCAGACCCTAGCCCTTCTCTGATATTGGATATAATGTTGAGGGGCTGAAAGAGAGGGTCAGTTCCAATTCTAAAATGATAGATTCTAAACCCAGAAGGAACCACTGTGATCCTCTAATCTGTCCTCCTGCATAACACAGGCCATAGAATTTCCATAAAATAATTCCTCTTTGAACTAGAACATATATTTTGGAAAAACATCCAGTCTTGATTTAAGCCCACATGATATGGGCTTATGAAGTCAGGCACCTGTATCATAGAATCGTAGGAGTGGAAGGGACCTCGATAGATTATCTAGTCCAGTCCCCTGCACTCATGGGAAGACTAAGTATTATCTAGACCATCCATGACAGGTGTTTGTCTAACCTGCTCTTAAAAATCTCCAATGATGGCGATTCCACAATCTCCCTAGGCAATTTATTCCAGTATTTAACCACCTTGACAGGAAGTTTTTCCTAATGTCCAACCTAAACCACCTTTGCTGCAATTTAAGTCTATTGCATCTTGTCCTATCCTCAGCGCGTAGGCAACTGGTAACTGCCGATGGGGGAGGCACAATGGCAGCTTCCCCCCTCGCCACCACAGTCACAGTCAACTTCCCAGTGGCTGCCAAGGCACCTTCCAGCAACACCCTCTTGACCACAGCTGCCCAGAGCCCCACTCCTTCCCTTTGCTCCTGGTCCCTGCTGCCTTCTCCGGACCCTCAATCCCCCTGGCGTGGCCTATGCCTCAGAGATTAAGGAGAATAGTATTTTTCTTCTTCCTTGTAACAACCTTTTATGTGCTTGAAAACTGTTATCATGTCCCCTGTCATTCTTCTCTTCTCCAGACTAAACAAACCCTGTTTTTTTCAATCTTCCCTCATAGATCATTTTGTATTCTCTAAAGCACTTGCAACCCCTCCCAGCTTGGTATCATCCACAGACTTTATTAGTGTACTTTTCATGTCATTATCTAAACCATTGATGAGGCTCCTGGGTGTTCCCAGTGCAGTGTGTGCTGCTGCTGTGGTGGAGTGGGTGTGGCTCATCAGAATGTTCATGTTCAGTTATTATTTACATGTTGCTAACATTTTCCTGAAGAATGTCAGATAAGAGAAATGACAATTTTAAGTAGTCTGTATCACAGCTAAACATGAATGGAGCTTAATGGGACAAAGAAAAGGTACTTCTCTGGCTCCAGGCCTTATTAGCAAGTCATGAGGCTCTGCCACACATCATATACAGTGCAAGGGAATGAATTAGGGGGACTCAGGGCTCAGCCCCAACCAAACAATGGCACAGGATGGATGAGGGGATGCCAGGGTTTGTGCAACATATGACTTGAATGGTTGAATTAATGAGTGTTCTCCTACATTGCAAGACCTGGAATGATGAGCTGGCCTGGAACTAGAGGAATGGCAGAAATAAAGATTTGGGCAGGGTTAGTGGCACAGTCCAGTCTTTGTTATGGTATTTCTGTAACAGCAACTGATTGGAGGCCTGACAGGAGTTACTTCCTGTGAAATGAACCTGTTTGTACCAGATATGCTGTATGCTGAAACACCTGTCAGAAAGTGTAGTAATGTATAATCTTTGGCCTGGTAGTAATGCCTTCTAGGCCCATGCTATCCATTTCCCATGTATCTGTGTGATATACTAAATCCAAACTATAACCCAGATTATAAACAGTAACAGGTGGCAAATATTGGCCAAGTTACCTTTACTGCTGTAGTACAGAAATATTTTAGCTGTTAAATATTTTTGCTGCTTAGTTGAGAACTGGAGTGAGTATTAGAAATGGACAAGAAGACTCAAGAGAGACTAAACTAGGAATTGTTTACTTGTGGCACCTTAGAGACTAACCAATTTATTTGAGCATAAGCTTTCGTGAGCTACAGCTCACTTCATTGGATGCAACTGTAGTTCACGAAAGCTTATGCTCAAATAAATTGGTTAGTCTCTAAGGTGCCACAAGTACTCCTTTTCTTTTTGCGAATACAGACTAACACGGCTGCTACTCTGAAACCTAGGAATTGTTTGTAATCCATTTCTTCTTTGGGCTTGTCTGCACATGGAGTTGTTCCTGAATAATTGTTCCTAATTTACTCCATGTCTGGACTCACTTATTCAAGTGTTTTGTTTAACCCAACTGGTCAGGCACAGTTAATCAGGAACATCTCCAAGTCTTAAAATGCTACCTGCCTCACAATTATCCACAGATCAGGTATTGCCAGGAGTAGATAGTCTGTGTCCACGCTCTAAGAGTATTTCTATACTGGGAAAATACATCACATTAGAAAATGTGCTGACTAATGTGATGTTAAACACAACTTAACATCTAGTATAGGAAGGGCTAGTCAAGTTTAAAAACAAATTTGCTGGTCATGGTTAATCATAGGGTCCACTGAACAAATTTTAAAACCCGACTCATCCTTGTCTGCACTAGGTGCTAAGTCATGTTTAACAGCATGTTAGCTTACACGTTTTCTGGTGCTGCATTTTCCCAGTGTAGAACACATCCCAGGAGGAAAATCATATGCCTATGGAACCAGGTTCTTCTTATCAAGTGGGGACATTGGGTGTGGGGTGTTGCATACCCCATCAGCTCCCTGGAGTCCCCTGTGCAGTAGCATGGAATGGGGACCATATGCATGCAGGGAGGGAGGAACTGCTACAAAGGTTCTGCTGAAGGATATGTGGAACCAGCTCCAGTCGTCGGTTCTGCAGCCTAAGGGGAGGACCCTGCCAAGCATCCAGCTCACTTGTTCAAATCTCTCTTTTCTCTTTTTCTGTGTCCCTCTTTCTTGTCTCCCTCTCTTCATGCCCTACTCCTTGCCAGCTCCTCTTAGAGCTTTTCTAGATTAGGAAAAGATATGTTTTTAAAAAGTGTGTTAGCCAGTATAGCTAGCCATAATATAAGCAGGACAAGTTGCATGTTAACACTTGTTAGCTGGTCATATTAAAGACTCTGGAGGAGTCTGGGGTTCATCTCAGCTGGCTAACACCTTAACCTACAACTTGCCCGGTGTATACTAGGGTTTTAAAAAGTGTAAGGTAACACAGTTGTTTTTAAAAGTGCCTTTCCTCTAGTGTAGAGAGACCCTAATTTAAACAAAGACAAATCTAAAATGCTTTGTATTGCCTAGAGACAATCACTTCTGCTAAGCAAACCCTCTCTCTAAGGTCTGGACAGATATAAGTATTACTGTTCCTGGAATATGATGAATTCCTTGCCTCCAGTGTTTGGATATTCCCTGCTTCCTCCTCAGATCCGGGAGTTGGTTCCTGAGTCCCAGGCCTACATGGACCTGTTAGCCTTTGAACGCAAACTGGACCAGACCATTATGAGGAAGCGGGTGGACATCCAGGAAGCCCTGAAGAGACCAATGAAGGTATGACATGGGAAATGGTACTATTGGTTGAATCAGGAAAAACATCCTAAGTGTGATGTATTGGGCTGTGGAGCCATCTCACTCAAGAACTAGTGGAAGCTCCATTGATAGGCTGACCGAGGCGCTTAAGAATACATGGCGGGGAAACACCCTTCCTTGGAGGAGGACAAATTTGAATGACTCAGTTCAGTAGTTCTCACCCATCTCTAATTTATGAGTCTTTACTATAGGAAATAATCCTCTCTTTCATTTACAAATATTATTCTTTGAGGTTTTTAAGAAAAAAGAAGAGGAAAAGGAGATAAGACAGTAGAGGTCTATTTAGCACATTAAATATACTGTTAAGAGTTCAGTTTAAGACTGGATTAAAAAGGAAATAAAATAATGAGAAATGTTAGTCAGAAAATAAATAATCTTGTAGGCCCTGATCCTGCAAAAACTTAAACACATACTTAGTGCCACATTGGACTACTCATGTGAGCAAAGTTAAGCATGTGGAAAATTGTTTGCAGGATCGGATGCAAAGACAAGGTGGTTCTCCAAATCCTCAGGCACCACTCTTGTATTATGTGTTATTTTTTCCTGCATTTGCCAGGTCACTGTGTTCATTATATAATTCTGCAGTGCTTAATTTGCTTGCTGATTTCCAGCTCCATAGGGTACTTCTTTTGGCCAGTGCAGATGCTGTTTGTCCATATCTTGTTCAGATTCCAAATCTCTTAGTATGAAGATTCTTGCATCTGTAGGTCTGTCATGATGTAAAATCATTATTATTATCTCATTATAATATGTCCAGAGGCCGAACTGTGATCAATGCTAGGCACTGTGTAGACACATTATAAATTTTTTTATACAATTTAAATACCTGAGGGAGACAAAAGGTGGGTAAAAAGAAGTACTATTATTCCTATTTTAAAAATGGGAAATGAGACAGATTAAATGACTAAGGCCTGATCTACCCATAAATCTTAGGTCAACCTAGCTACGTTGCTCAGGGCTGTGAAAAAATCCACCCCCTGTGCAACGTAGTTAGGTCAGTCTGATCCCCACTGTAGATGCATTTAGGTCAACAGAAGAATTCTGTGAACTAGCTACTTCCTCTTGGAGAGGTGAATTACCTATGTGAATGGAAAACCCCCTTCCAACAATGTAAGACGCATCTGTGCCACTGTAGCCTAGACATACCCTTGCACAGAGTCACACAAGAAATCTGTGGCAAAGCCAAGAATTGAGCCTAGTTCTCCTGGCCCACCCTTCCTCACATCATCCATGAAACATTTAGCAATATTGACAGTTAATGTGAAGCCCAGTGATGACAGTTTAACAGCTCTCAGTGCTGTTGTTTCAGGATCTTTGCAGATTTAGCAAGGCAACATTTTATTGGTTTACAAGTTTATGGGCAGTAAGGTTTTAAGATTCTTTGCACATAGTGGGCTAGATGTCAGTTAGTGTAAATTAGCATAGCTTCATTGACATCAACGAAGCTATGCCATTTTACACCAGGACATGACCCCATTTAAAAAAAAATGAAAGTATAGATACTCTTTGAAAAATATGCTATAAAGGGTGGATTTTGTGGCAAATTCCTCAACCATGAAACTGAGAAATACTGAAAGCTTTCTAGCAGAACTTTATAGGATCTGAAATGGGAAAGTACATAAAAACTAGAACTCCGCGGTTTCAGCAAACATTCTGTTAATTCCTGTTTGCTCATGTAGTTGCAGTTAGATTTCATTTCGAAAGAATAATCAGGTAGGTAGGTAGGTTTCTAATCTACCTCCAAACTCATGAATGATTGCTCAAATGCAACAGTCATGAAATTCAAAATCTGTCAAAACAAAACTGAGGCCAGCCATTTTTGCCTGGTTTAGAGTATTCTTATTTATTTATTTATACATACTATTCCTGGAGCACTGGTGACTGCTATAGCGAAGGGTGTCCCCGCATTTCCATCCTAAATGCTGCTCTGAGTCACTTGTAACCCTGAAATATTCAGCATAGAAGCTGCCATTTTCCAGACCTTGTCTGCCTGAAGATGAATTATTTAGAAGTTTTAGGGGAAATGGTTCAAACATTTTTGAATGAGTGGAGACTGGAAAACAAACACTTACTCCATTAAAAAAATGCTTTGGTCTTTGTGAGCAGCTGTAGTGCTGAAAAAATGGCAGCTGTGGGGGTAGCTCAAATGGCAGGGGCAAGGCCTTGGGTTGGGGATGGGGGAATGCAAGCATTGAGCCACCTGCCAGCTTACTCTACTGTTGGCAGAAACCCCAATCAGCTGTTGCCTTCTCCAGCCCTGATCCTGTTTCCTGTCATCTCTTTTTCTGTCTCTTGCTCTCTCTGCATTAGTGCATTACTATACCATGTCCATCACCATGGTGTCAACAGTGCCTCATCTTGCAGGTCAACATTCATAGAATCATAGAATATCAGGGTTGGAAGGGACCCCAGAAGGTCATCTAGTCCAACCCCCTGCTTGAAGCAGGACCAATTCCCAGTTAAATCATCCCAGCCAGGGCTTTGTCAAGCCTGACCTTAAAAACCTCTAAGGAAGGAGATTCTACCACCTCCCTAGGTAACGCATTCCAGTGTTTCACCACCCTCTTAGTGAAAAAGTTTTTCCTAATATCCAATCTAAACCTCCCCCACTGCAACTTGAGACCATTACTCCTCGTTCTGTCATCTGCTACCATTGAGAACAGTCTAGAGCCATCCTCTTTGGAACCCCCTTTCAGGTAGTTGAAAGCAGCTATCAAATCCCCCCTCATTCTTCTCTTCTGCAGGCTAAACAATCCCAGCTCCCTCAGCCTCTCCTCATAACTCATGTGTTCCAGATCCCTAATCATTTTTGTTGCCCTTCGCTGGACTCTCTCCAATTTATCCACATCCTTCTTGAAGTGTGGGGCCCAAAACTGGACACAGTACTCCAGATGAGGCGTCACCAATGTTGAATAGAGGGGAACGATCACGTCCCTCGATCTGCTCGCTATGCCCCTACTTATACATCCCAAAATGCCATTGGCCTTCTTGGCAACAAGGGCACACTGCTGACTCATATCCAGCTTCTCGTCCACTGTCACCCCTAGGTCCTTTTCCGCAGAACTGCTGCCTAGCCATTCGGTCCCTAGTCTGTAGCTGTGCATTGGGTTCTTCAGTCCTAAGTGCAGGACCCTACACTTATCCTTATTGAACCTCATCAGATTTCTTTTGGCCCAATCCTCCAATTGGTCTAGGTCCTTCTGTATCCTATCCCTCCCCTCCAGCGTATCTACCACTCCTCCCAGTTTAGTATCATCCGCAAATTTGCTGAGAGTGCAATCCACACCATCCTCCAGATCATTTATGAAGATATTGAACAAAACCGGCCCCAGGACCGACCCTTGGGGTACTCCACTTGATACCGGCTGCCAACTAGACATGGAGCCATTGATCACTACCCGTTGAGCCCGACAATCTAGCCAGCTTTCTACCCACCTTATAGTGCATTCATCCAGCCCATACTTCCTTAACTTGCTGACAAGAATACTGTGGGAGACCGTGTCAAAAGCTTTGCTAAAGTCAAGAAACAATACATCCACTGCTTTCCCTTCATCCACAGAACCAGTAATCTCATCATAAAAGGCGATTAGATTAGTCAGGCATGACCTTCCCTTGGTGAATCCATGCTGGCTGTTCCTGATCACTTTCCTCTCATGCAAGTGCTTCAGGATTGATTCTTTGAGGACCTGCTCCATGATTTTTCCAGGGACTGAGGTGAGGCTGACTGGCCTGTAGTTCCCAGGATCCTCCTTCTTCCCTTTTTTAAAGATTGGCACTACATTAGCCTTTTTCCAGTCATCCGGGACTTCCCCGGTTCGCCACGAGTTTTCAAAGATAATGGCCAATGGCTCTGCAATCACAGCCGCCAATTCCTTCAGCACTCTCGGATGCAACTCGTCCGGCCCCATGGACTTGTGCACGTCCAGATTTTCTAAATAGTCCCTAACCACCTCTATCTCCACAGAGGGCTGGCCATCTCTTCCCCATTTTGTGATGCCCAGCGCAGCAGTCTGGAAGGCCACTTCTGTTTTAGTTCTTTTGTAAACAACCAGTATAGCTGTCACAGGGCCTTAGGCCTCCGGGTGCATGTGTGCCTTCTACCATGCCTATAATAACCAGGGCTGGATTTCCCATTAGGCACAGTAGGCATGTGTCTAGGGGCGCCTTACCTCTCTAAAACTGCGTGCAACAGGGAGGTCAACTGTACGCGGGAGGGCATTGAAGGTGCTGTGCCTAGGGGTGTGTAACCTGTAAATGCAGCCCTGTTAATAGCCCTCGTGACAAAGTTCCTGCTCTACCTTGGTGGGTCTTGCGCTTATTGGCAGATTTGCTCACCTTGGAGCTTCACGGCAGCCCTCAGCTTGGCCGTTTTTCTGAACCCACAGTCCAGGTTGACTCCTCCTGTGTCTGACCAGGAGTTGGGAGGATTTGGCTGGAACCCGGGCCCGCCCTCTACTCTGGGTTCCACCCCAGGGCCCTGTGGAATGCAGCTGTCTAGAGTGCCTCCTGGAACAGCTGTGCAACAGCTACAACTCCCTGGGCTACTTCCCCATGGCCTCCTCCCAACACCTTCTTTATCCTCACCATAGGACCTTCCTCCTGGTGTCTGATAATGCTTGTACACCTCAGTCCTCCAACAGTCCGCGTTCTCACTCTCAGCTCCTAGTGCCTCTTGCTCCCAGCTCCTCACACGCACACCACAAACTGAAGTGAGCTCCTTTTTAAAACCCAGGTGCCCTGATTAGCCTGCCTTAATTGATTCTAGCAGCTTCTTGATTGGCTGCAGGTGTTCTAATCAGCCTGTCAGTCTTAATTGTCTCCAGAAGGTTCCTGATTGTTCTGGAACCTTCCTTGTTACCTTACCCAAGGAAAAGGGACCTACGTAACCTGGGGCTAATATATCTGCCTTCTATTTCTCTCCTATAGCCATCTGGCCCGACCCTGTTACATCCTTTAAAAGTGGGAGCTGTAGTTGCAGTTCTGTGAGTAGGGGAGCCTATGGGCCAACAGGAAGCCATATAGAAGGTTTTCTGCCTCCTACACAGGGACAGTGGGCATGAGAGACACAGGGTCAGGGAAGTTCTAGTGTGGGTCTTTACATAGCAGGCAGGAAGGGTATGGCCTCTTCTGTCCCAGCCGGTGGGAACTGGAGAAGGCTTGGTGCTGTGGAGGCAGAGGGAGGGTGTGCATGTTAGTACCAGTATTTTGAGTTTAGTTGCTCTTCTTTTAAAGTAAAGTTAGCCCTGAGCAAAGGAGAAGGTGGTTGATGGGATCTTTATTCCACTTTCATGGTTGGTATGGAGGTGATGTCCATGTCATAAATCCCAGTCATGTGAGAAATAAATGTATCATTCATCTTTGCCCACTTCAACTGTCCTCTGCCCATCACTCCATCTCCCCAGGACATGTTTTAACACTCCATACTGCTGAACATCTTCAAACAACCGCCATTTAAAAAACAAACAAAATCTCAACTGGACAGTGAAATGTTTCTTTCAGACCTTCTCCTTGAGATGTGGAGTTCCCCTCACAAAATTGTGTACGGCTGAGGGTCAGGACAGGAAGATCCAGTCCTTAAGTGGTGCTGGATTTTCTGTACATACAAATTTGCTGATTTTAAAGACAAGTATATCAAGCAGTCTTGTGGAGTTAGAAATTAGAGCTCTATTCCATTGAAAAGAAGATATTCCCAGCTTCTCAGTGGAACATATAGCACTTACTTCCTACTCTGGAACTTCCCAGGGGTAAAAAACTCTAGCGTCATGGCTCTTTTAGGTACAGAAAAGCAAATAATGTGTAGAGATTTTTAAAGGCTTCATCTGAGTCCTTCTGAGGTTCAAGTATTGGGCCCAATTCTATACCTATTGAAGTAAAAAATGCAGTATCAGGGCCATGGGTGTTTTTGGCTACACAATCAGAAGAATACAAAAGTAGTCCTCATAAATATATGCATCTTAGGAAGGTGCAAGAAACCCTAGTAGATGGCTATGGGATAAGTTTCTTCCTAACTGTCAATAGTCAGAGTTGGCTTATGGTCTGAAACAGAAGGGTTTAATATTCCTTCCAAAACTCTTGTTTGTTTAAAAATATATTTATGGGTATAATTCTGGATATTCTTTGTATTCATATGAATGTCTTCGCCCTTTTTCTGTCTGGCTAAGCTCTTGGCCTCAGTACCAAAAGCATAACAAGATCCAATGGCTGCAAGTTGAAGCTAGACAAATTCAGACTGGAAATAATGTGCAGATTTTTAAGAGTGAGAGAAATTTACCATTGGAACAATTTGTCTAGGGATGTAGTTGACTTTCCATTACTTGAAATCTTCAAGTCAAGATCAGTTATCTTTCTGAGATATGCTCTTGTTCAACCAGAGATTCTGGCCTATCTTGTACATCAGGTCAGGCTAGATGATTATAATGGTCCCTTCAGGTAGTAAAAGCTGCATATCTTTTAATCTATATCATGTGGCAATGAATTCTACAGACTAATCGTACATTGTATAATATACTTGAAAAAATATTTCCTTTTGTCACTTTTGAGTCTGCTGCCTTTCAGCTTCATTGAATGTCACTTATTCTTGCATTATGGACTGGGAGTTTCTGGTCTCCCTGTCTACCTTCTAGATTCATAGTCTCTGGGGCCAGAAGGGACCATTATGACGGGGTGCTGGAACAATTTGTATCGTCTTTTTCAGAGTCACAGCATCCCAGGATAGAGTCCCCTATTGTGTAAATATGGTCTGCATTCATTGTAGGCCATTTTCTAGACTATTATTTTATGTATTTTTATTTTATGTGTGCTAGAACAGGGGTTCTCACAAGAAAATTTTTGGTGGCCTCAGAATGGGGCCATCAACTCTTGTTGCTGGCCGCTCTGACAATTTTTCCTAAAATTCTTAATTAACTTTAAGAAAAACAAATAAATACACACATATAAGTGTCCAAATCATTATAATTTATTTATGTATTTTTTTCAGACTCAATAATAAGAGTAATGTACAGTTGTCTCTATTCTTTACTGGACCTAAACAGAATAGAAACACAGACAAGGTGCTTCACACATTCTTGTTTTTTTGTTGTTTCTTTTGGTTTTTGGTTGTTATTTTTTTTTAAGACTTGCTAGCTAGTAAGTCTGCTGCTGTGAAAAGTAATATTTGTATGTTTGTTAGTATCACTTTTCACAGCAGACTTACTCAGCCCTGGATGTGGAGGTGGGTTAGGAGACAATGGGGGATGATGAGGGGATAGATGGGGGACTGGGGAGGCGGTGGGGGTCAGGGGCAATGTGTGGTGGTAGTGAGCCAAGGGCTGGCATCCAGGGCCAGAGGCCACCACCCTAGGGCTGAAGCCTGACCCTCACTGCCCCCGGAAAAGTGTGGAACTGACTGGCTGCCTGCTCCGCTGGCATTTGTGGCTCTGGAGGGGGCAGAGCCCACTGCTTTGTCCCCCCTTCAGTCATTGCGCAGGAGTCTTTGGCCACAAGAAAAGCCCCTGGTGGCTGCATTTGAGAAACACTATGCTAGAAGTCTAAATACTAAGGTGGGTGAGCTAGAGGAGTGCCTGGCATTAAATGAGAATATTGATATAATAGGAATTGCAGAAACTTGATGGAATAAGGATAATCAATGGAACATGGTAATACCAGGGTACAAAATATATAGGAATGACTGAATAGGTCATGCTGGTTGGGGAGTGGCATTATGTGTGGAAAAAAATATAGAGTCAAAGTAAAAATATTAAATGAATCAAGCCATACCATAGAATCTGTATGGATAAAAATTCCACGCTTGAACAATAAAAGTATAGCAGTAGGAATATACTACCAACCACGTGACCTGGATGGTGATAGTGATTGTGAAATGCACAGGGACAGTACAGAGGCTACAAAGGCAAAAAATCCAATAATAAATGGGGATTTCAACCTGTGTTCCCTGTAATCTGTGCGTTTGGGCAGCCGTGCAGGAGAGATTCAATTGCCACGCAGCTGATTAGCAGAGCGCGCATAGCCGGCAGCATGTGCTCAAGTGCCCTGACCCCCACGTTGCTCCATCCTGCAGCTGCTCTTGGGACCCTCCTGCTGGCTGTGCAGCATGGGGTGTGTGTGGAGGGGGTAGGGTGCTGATGTCAGGGTTTCCCCCTCCCCCCGCCCTTGTAGCCCATCTCCACAGAGCAGGGCAGAGGGGACAGCCTGGCTCAGGAGGACTGAGAGCTGCAGTCTGAATGGTGAAGGGCTGAGTCCCTTTCTTAAAGAGACAGTGCACTCTTTCTGAGATTTCCCCAGCAGCCAGCTCACGCACGTCTCTGTGTGTGTGTCTCTCACACTCACACTCTCTGTCACTGTCACTCTCCTCCCTTCCCTCTGCCCATGTACCCCATCTCCACATAAATGAACACAATATGTTGAGGAAAAGTCAACATGGCTTTTGAAAAGGAAATCATGGCTCAGCAATTTGTTAGAATTCTTTGAGGATGCCAACCAGCATTTGGACAAAGGTGATGGAGTGGATATAGTGTACTTGGACTTTCAGAAAGCCTTTGACAGGTCCCACACTAAAGCCTCTTAAGTAAAGTAGGCTGTCATGGTGTCAAGGTTCCTCCCCCACTCTGAACTCTAGGGTACAGATGTGGGGACCTGCATGAAAAACCTCCTAAGCTTATCTTTACCAGCTTAGGTCAAAACTTCCCCAAAGTACAAAATATTCCACCCATTGTCCTTGGATTGGCCGCTACCACCACCAAACTAATACTGGTTACTGAGGAAGAGCTGTTTGGACGCGTCTTTCCCCCCAAAATACTTCCCAAAACCTTGCACCCCACTTCCTGGACAAGGTTTGGTAAAAAGCCTCACCAATTTGCCTAGGTTTCTACAGACCCAGACCCTTGGATCTTAAGAACAATGAACAATCCTCCCAACACTTGCACCCCCCCTTTCCTGGTAAATGTTGGATAAAAAGCCTCACCAGTTTGCATAGGTGACCACAGACCCAAACCCTTGGATCTGAGAACAATGAAAAAGCATTCAGTTTTCTTACAAGAAGACTTTTAATAAAAATAGAAGTAAATAGAAATAAAGAAATCCCACCTGTAAAATCGGGATGGTAGATATCTTACAGGGTAATTAGATTCAGAAACATAGAGAACCCCTCTAGGCAGAACGTTAAGTTACAAAAAAGATACACAGACAGAAATAGTTATTCTATTCAGCACAATTCTTTTCTCAGCCATTTAAAGAAATCATAATCTAACACATACCTAGCTAGATTACTTACTAAAAGTTCTAAGACTCCATTCCTGGTCTATCCCCGGCAGAAACCAGCATATAGACAGACACACAGACCCTTTGTTTCTCTCCCTCCTCCCAGCTTTTGAAAGTATCTTGTCTCCTCATTGGTCATTTTGGTCAGGTGCCAGCGAGGTTACCTTTAGCTTCTTAACCCTTTACAGGTGAGAGGAGCTTTTCCCTGGCCAGGAGGGATTTCAAAGGGGTTTACCCTTCCCTGTATATTTATGACACATGGGATAAGAGGGAAGGTCCTCTTATGGATCAGTAACTGGTTAAAAGGTAGGAAACAAAGAGTAGGGATAAACAGTCAGTTTTCACAATGGAGAGAGGAAAATAGCAGGGGTCCTCCAAGGATTCATAAATTATCTGGAAAAAAGGATAAACAGTAAGGTCGCAGAATTTGCAGATGATACAAAATTACTCAAGATAGTTAAGTCCAAAGCTGACTGCGAAGAGTTAGAACTGGATTTCACTAAACTGGGTGACTAAACTGGCAGGTGAAATTTGATGTTGATAAATGTTAAGTAACACACATTGGAAAAAATCATCCCAACAATACATACAAAATGACGGGGTCTAAATTAGCTGTTACCACGCAAGAAAAGATCTTGGAGTCATCATGGATAATTCCCTGAAAACATCCACTCAATGTGCAGCAGCATCAATAAAGTGAACAGAATGTTAGGAACCATTAGGAAAGGGAGAGGTAATCAGACAGAAAATATCATAATGTCACTACATTAATCCATGGTATGTCACACCTTGAATACTGTGTGCAGTTCTGGTTGCCTCATCTCAAAAAAGATGTATTAGAATGGAAAAAGGTGCTGAGAAGGGCAACAAAAATGATTAGAGGTCTGGGACAGCTTCCATATGAGGAGAGATTAAAAAGACTGAGACTGTTCATCTTAGAAATGAGATGACTAAGGGGAGATATGAGAGAGGTCTATAAAATCATGAATGGTGTGGAGAAAGTGTATAGGGAATGTTATTTACCCCTTCACCTAACACAGGAGCTAGGTGTCACCTGATAAATTAATAAACAGCAGGCTTAAAATGAACAAAAGGAGAACAGTGCACAGTCAAGCTGTGGAACTCGTTGCTATGGGATATTGTGAAGGCCAAAAATATAACTGGATTAAAAAAAATAATTAGGTGAGTACATGGAGGATAGTTCCATCAAGGGCTGTTAGCCAAGATGGTCAGGAACACAACCCCATGCTCTGTGTGTCCCTGAACCTCCAACTGCAAAAAACTTGGACAGGACAACGGGTGATGTATCACTTGAAATCATCCTGTTCTATTAGAATCATAGAATAACAGAGTTGGAAGGGACCTCTGGAGGCCATCTAGTCCAACCTCCTGCCCAGAGCAGAACCAATCCCAACTAAATCATTCCAGCCAGGGCTTTGTCAAGCCTGACCTTAAAAACTTCTAAGGAAGGGGATTCCACCACCTCCCTAGGTAACGCATTCCAGTGTTTCACCACCCTCCTAGTGAAAAAGTTTTTCCTAATATCCAACCTAAATCTTCCCCACTGGAACTTGAGACCATTACTCCTTGTCCTGTCATCTGCTATCACTGAGAATAGTCTAGATCCATCCTCTTTGGATCCACCTTTCAGGTAGTTAAAAGCAGCTATCAAATCCCCCCTCATTCTTCTCTGCCGTAGACTAAACAATCCCAGTTCCCTCAGCCTCTCCTCATAAGTCATGTGTTCCAGACCCCTAATCATTTTTGTTGCCCTTCGCTGGACTCTCTCCAATTTCTCCACATCCTTCTTGTAGTGTGGGGCCCAAAACTGGACACAGTACTTCAGATGAGGCCTCACCAGTGTTGAATAGAGGGGAACGATCATGTCCCTCGATCTGCTGGCAATGCTCCTACTTATACATCCCAAAATGCCATTGGCCTTCTTGGCAACAAGGGCACACTGTTGACTCATATCCAGCTTCTTGTCCACTGTAACCCCTAGGTCCTTCTCTGCAGAACTGCTACCGAGCCATTTGGTCCCTAGTCTGTAGCGCTGCATGGGATTCTTCCGTCCTAAGTGCAGGACTCTGCACTTGTCCTTGTTGAACCACATCAGATTTCTTTTGGCCCAATCCTCCGATTTGTCTAGGTCCCTCTGTATCCTATCCCTACCCTCCAGCATATCTACCACTCCTCCCAGTTTAGTGTCATCTGCAAACTTGTTGAGGGTGCAATCCACACCATTCTCTAGATCATTAATGAAGATATTGAATAAAACCGGCCCCAGGACTGACCCTTGGGGCACTCCGCTAGATACCGGCTGCCAACTAGACATGGAGCCATTGATCACTACCCATTGAGCCCGACAATCTAGCCAACTTTCTACCCACCTGTAGTGCATTCATCCAGCCTATACTTCTTTAACTTGCTGACAAGAATACTGTGGGAGACTGTGTCAAAAGCTTTGCTAAAGTCGAGGAATAACACGTCCACTGCTTCCCCTTCATCCACAGAACCAGTTATCTCATCATAGAAGACAATTAGATTAGTCAGGCATGACTTTCCCTTGGTGAATTCATGCTGACTTTTCCTGATCACTTTCCTCTCATCTAAGTGCTTCAGAATTGATTCCTTGAGGACATGCTCCATGATTTTTCTGGGGACTGAGGTGAGGCTGAGCGGCCTCTAGTTCCCAGGATTCTCCTTCCCTTTTTTAAAAATGGGCACTACATTAGCCTTTTTTCAGTCTTCCAGGACTTCCCCCGATTGCCATGAGTTTTCAAAGATCATGGCCAATGGCTCTACAATCACAGCCGCCAATTTCTTTAGCACTCTCGGATGCAACGCATCCGGCCCCATCGACTTGTGCACATCCAGTTTTTCTAAATAGTCCCGAACCACTTCTTCCTTCACAGAGGGCTGGCCACCTCCTCCCCATGCTGTGCTGCCCAGTGCAGTAGTATGGGAGCTGACCTTGGTCATGAAGACAGAGGGGAAAAAAAGCATTGAGTACATTAGCTTTTTCCACATCCTCTGTCACTAGGTTGCCTCCCTCATTCAATAAGGGGCCCACACTTTCCTTGGCTTTCTTCTTATTGCCAACATACCTGAAGAAACCCTTCTTGTTATTCATAACATCCCTCGCTAGCTGCAACTCCAGGTGTGATTTAGCCTTCCTGATTTCATTCCTACATACCCGAGCAATATTTATATACTCATCCCTGGTCATTTGTCCAATCTTCCACTTCTTGTAAGCCTCTTTTTTGTATTTAAGATCAGCAAGGATTTCACTGTTAAGCCAAGCTGGTCGCCTGCCATTATTTACTATTCTTTCTCCACATCGGAATGGTTTGTCCCTGTAACCGCAATAAGGATTCTTTAAAATACAGCCAGCTCTCCTGGACTCCTTTCCCTTCATGTTATTCTCGAATGGGATCTTGCCCATCAGTTCCCTGAGGGAGTCAAAGTCTGCTTTTCTGAAGTCCAGGGTCCGTATTCTGCTGCTTTCCTTTCCTCCTTGTGTCAGGATCCTGAACTCGACCATCTCATGGTCACTGCCTCCCAGGTTACCATCCACTTTTGCTTCCCCTACTAATTCTTCCTGGTTTGTGAGCAGCAGGTCAAGAAGAGCTCCGCCCCTAGTTGGTTCCTCTAGCACTTGCACCAGGAAATTGTCCCCTACAGTTTCCAAAAACTTCCTGGATTGTCTGTGCACCGCTGTATTGCTCTCCCAGCAGATATCAGGATGATTGAAGTCGCCCATGAGAACCAGGGCATGCGATCTAGTAGCTTCTGCGAGTTGCCGGAAGAAAGCCTCGTCCACCTCATCCCCCTGGTCTGGTGGTCTATAGCAGACTCCCACCACAACATCACCCTTGTTGCTCACGCTTCTAAACTTAATCCAGAGACTCTCAGGTTTTTCTGCAGTTTCATACTTGAGCTCTGAGCAGTCATACTGCTCCCTTACATACAGTGCAACTCCCCCACCTTTTCTGGCCTCCCTGTCCTTCCTGAACAGTTTATACCCATCCATAACAGTACTCCAGTCATGTGAGTTATCCCACCAAGTCTCTGTTATTCCAATCACATCATAATTCCCTGACTTTGCCAGGACCTCCAGTTCTCCCTGCTTGTTTTCCAGGCTTTGTGCATTTGTATATAGGCACTTGAGATAACCCGCTGATTGCCCCTCGTTTTCAGTATGAGGCAGGAGCCCTCCCCTCTCACACGCTCCTGCTCGTGCTGCCTCCTGGTATCCCGCTTCCCCACTTACCTCAGGGCTTTGGTCTCCTTCCCCCGGTGAACCTAGTTTAAAGCCCTCCTCACTAGGTTAGCCAGCCTGCTTGCGAAGATGCTCTTCCCTCTCTTCGTTAAGTGGAGCCCGTCTCTGCCTAGCACTCCTCCTTCTTGGAACACCATCCCATGGTCAAAGAATCCAAAGCCTTCTCTCAGACACCATCTGCGTAGCCATTCATTGACTTCCACGATTCGACGATCCCTACCCTGGCCTTTTCCTTCCACGGGGAGGATGGACGAGAACACCACTTGCACCTCATACTTCTTTATCCTCCTTCCCAGAGCCACGTAGTCTGCAGTGATCCGCTCAAGTATCATTGATGCCCACTTGGAAAAGCAGGAAGGGGTAGTGGTCCGAGGGCTTGATGAGTCTCGGCAGACTCTCTGTCACATCACGAATCTTAGCCCCTGGCAAGCAGCAGACTTCTCTGTTTTCCCGGTCAGGGCGGCAGATAGATGACTCAGTCCCCCTGAGGAGAGAGTCCCCGACCACCACCACCCACCTCCTCCTCTTGGGAGTGGTGGTTGTGGAACCCCCAACCTTAGGACAGTGCATCTCATGCCTTTCAACTGGTGGAGTCTCCTTCTGCTCCCTTCCCTCAGATGTATCATCTGGGCCACTCCCCGCAATGGTACCTGTGGAGAGAACATGAAAACGGTTACTTACCTGTATCTGCGTTGCTGGTACATGGACGTTTCCCCTTCTTCTTCAGGAGGTCACATTCTTCCAAATTTCTTCACCGTCCTCCTGTCCCCACTGCGCAGTCTGCTCTGAATCTTCAGAACCTTGTGCCTGTAGAAGCATATCCCGACGTCTGTCCAGGAAATCTTCAGTTTCTCTCATGCAACGCAGAGTTGATACCTGTTGCTCCAGACCTTGAACCTTCTCTTCCAATATGGAAACCAGCTTGCACTTCGTACACACAAAGTCGCTTCTGTCCTGTGGAAGAAAGACAAACATGGCACATCCAGTGCAGGTCACAACAGCTGAACAATCCCCATCCATATTACTATCCTACTACGAGATTCCTCAGGAGATGCAGTAATTACTCAGAAAAGTCATTAGGGTGTAAGCCTCAGTGGGCTCACCCCAAGCGAACTCCAGGCAAACTCCTGCTGTTTGCTGCTCTGCTGTCCCCTGCTGCTCAGCTGGTTCGCAGAGCACCAGCTTCTTTAAACAGCCAGGCTCACCTGATTCCCTCTGAAGCATCAGGCACTGGCCACTGCCAGAAGACAGGTGTAATGATTCTGCTGCTGGTGGGACACAACTGAAAGAATCAGTTCAGGACAAATTGTTTAGAGCAGGGCAATCACAGCCCAAAAGGTGGGGTTCCTTTATTACTAAGGCATTAGTTAGATGGTGTCAGAGTAGCAGCCGTGTTCGTCTGTATTCGCAAAAAGAAAAGGAGGACTTGTGGCACCTTAGAGACTAACCAATTTATTTGAGCATGAGCTTTTGTGAGCTACAGCTCACTTCATCGAATGCATTCATGCAAGTACAAAAGTTAAGAATGTAAGCATTGTGAACTATAGTTAGTTTTCTAAACAGACTTGGTTGATTTCTAGGAATGCTGCTTATTTAATCAAACTTATGAGCTCCACCGGTTATTGTGAATTGGATGCCTGAAGAACTCAGAGATAGAAACAGCTACTGTTCATATGGTTGCAAGATCTGTTTTCCAGTGTATATGTGAGACTCATGTTCTAGTATAGTCTGTTCCATTCTGCATAGGTTCTTATGCTGTGTTCGTTACCATAGTATTTGAGAGCCTTCTTTCTCTTTTTCATCCTCTCTCCAGGAGGAAAATTGAGAGAGCACTATAGTGTTTTGTTTTGGTAGGTTTTATTTTTTTTAAAATGTATGTGCTGCTATACCTGTATATTATTGAAAGGAGGTCAAAGAAGTGTCTTGAACTTTAAGTGGAAGGTGATAGTTCTTAGTTCTGTGGAGTTCAGTTCACTGTCTTGAACCAGTCCTCACGTAAGTTCTATCTCCTGAACATGATGAACATTACTCTTGTGGTGGGCAGTTCCAGTGTACCTGAGGAACAGATATATTGATCTTGGTCTTCATCCTGGAGCTTTACATGATCTTTTCAATATCATGGTCCCAGGCTCCTGAGCACCTTTGTAATAAAGACCAAGACTGTGACTTGATATTCTGTGGGAAGTTAGGGTACAGAGAACAGGTGTGATGTGCTTGTGGTGATCTGTGTTGCTGAGATGTGCTGTTACAATCTGTGCTAGCTGGCATTTCCTAATAGCGGATGGTGTCATAACCAGGTATATTGCATTGCTGTAGTCCAGCAAGAAGGTAACAAAGGTGTCTATAACTGAGGCAAAGTCATCATCTGCCAGGATGAGATGGAGTCTCCTAATGAACCAGAGATGTAGAAAGCAAAGTTCACAGATGCTGCTGTGTGAGAGCTTTAGCATCAGCAAGGAATACAAAAGTGCATGTGAGCTGTGAAATGAATTGACCAACTGTGAGTGTGAACCATCAACCAAAGGAAACAACACTATGGTTGCAAAGTGCTTATACTGCTAACCAGCGTTACCTTTGTCTTGCTGGGGTTTAGATTCAGCCAGCTGTTCTTCATTTGAAAGCCGATCTTGTCCAAGATCTAGGCCATCTTGGTAGTAAAGGTGTAGTTGTATGTAGTGAAGGATAAGTAGAACTGTATATTATCTGCATATTACAGCATTTGAATTATTGTCGTCTCACCAGGTTTCCTTTTGGCTTCATCTAGATGTTGCATAGGATCAGAGACAGAACTGGTCTCAACGGGACTCCATAAATTGGGCATCTATCTGCAGTTTTCCAAAACTGCCCTCTGCATGTGTCCATCCAGGAATGACTCAAATAATTTTAACACATTCTTCTGGACTTCTGCCACCTCTTTGAGGCAGGACAACAGTATGTGACAGTGTCTAATGCTACAGTGAGATCCAGTAAGAGGAGGATGACTGTCTGCCTTTACCTGTTGACAGCAGCATATCCTCTATCAGTGCTATTAATATGCTTTTTCTGTCCCATATCCTGGCCTGAATCCAGATTGTGTCAGGTATAGGTTGCTGGCTTTGGTTAAATGAGTTCTAGTCAGCCTTTGGCTAGCTTCTCTATGAGTTTGAAAGTTTAATAATGAGTAGTATTTGGCTAGAACCACTGTATCCAGGGTAGGCTTATTCAATGTTCATCAGACTATTATATATTTGAAGGAGGAAGGGAAGATTCCTCCTTGAATAGGGATTGATTGTTTTGGTCAAGAGTGGAACCACTTATTCATGACTCTCTTGCACTAGCCAGGAAGAGGAGGGGTCAGATTCACACCCATGCTTCTTGTGAAGTGAATGGGCTGGAGTCTGGGAACACAGATGGGTTGTTGGTTGGCTGGCAGAGGGGGATCAGATCCCTGCAAGCCAAAGAAACTTTCCTGAATGTGTGTGATCATTTCAGTGAAGTAGGAGGATAGTTCTTCACAGTGCTGGGTTCTGCTGTGGGCTGCAGACATCATGATTAATGAAGCCATTTAACACCTCAAATAATTTCTTGAGTGGTATTTGAAATGGAGGCTGATCGAAAGGTTCTTTTGGCCTGTAACACAGGTTAAAGTGAGCTTGAAGGAATTCTTTGTCTTTCAACCTGTCTCTTCCAGTCTTTGTTTTCTGCTGTTGGTACTTGAGTTTTTGTCCCTTTGTCTTCCTCCAGCACAAAGTTTCAGAAAACAAAGATCTGTGTGGCTGATGAGGAAGGAAGTGCCTCTGCGGGGGCAGTTATGGTGAAGGTCAAGATTCAAGTATGAGGATAATGGTTTCTCAGATCCTCAATATCTTGACCTGTTGGTGGAATGGTGCAGTCCTTTAGCATGTTTTGGAATTTGATATGGTCCATGAGTCTACATGGATTAATCAAATTCATGGGTCTTTCTTTTTGCATTGGTGTTGGGAGATCTCTGATTAATGCCCTTACTGGGGTGATGGTCTTTTCTGAGACAATGGCTGGTTTGCGATGTCCTCTGTATGAACATCTGATTTGAAGAATAGCTCACATATGTGAGTTACATATTCTGCTGGTTTCTCCAGGCACCTTTGAGTCCACCATTTATTATTAGTTATTATTTGTGTAGCAGTAATCACATGCTCACGTGCATACAAATAGACTGTCCTGGCCCAGGGTAGCAGCCTTTGGGTATGTCTACACTGCAGTAAAACACCCATGGCCAGCCTGTGTCAGCTGACTTGGACTTGTGGGGCTCGGGCTGCGGGGCTATACAATTGCAGTGTAGATGTGGACTTGGGCTGGAGCCTAAGTTCTGGGGCTCCATGAGTGGGGAGGGTCCCAGAGTCTGGGCTCCAGCCTGAGCCTGAACCTCTACCAAGATGTTTTATAGCCCTGCAGCTTGAGCCCCACGAGCCTGAGTCAGCTGACATGGGCCAGCTGCAGGTATTTTTTTGCAGCGTAGACAGACTATTTGAGTCCATCATGTTACACCTGAAGAGTTTACAAGCTAAAAGCAAGATACATAGAATGCAGGACACACTAGGAAATCCATAGGTAAGCATCATTTAGCATTGTTATTCATAATTATTATATGATTCTTCCTCGTGGCACAAAAGGAGACAGGTTCTGATACGTAGGGTGCAGCTGACTTGTACAAGAACATGAAGGAAGTGTGAGAAGCTTAAAATGGATGTGTTAGGCAAGGGGAGCCAGTGGAGAGCTGCAAGGAGAGGTGTGATGTAGTCTAGTTGACAGGGATGAAAGATAATTTTACCTGTCTCATTCTGAATGGATTAGAGGAGACTGTGTCGATATCATGGTTGGCCAGAGTAGAGGAGTTAGCAGTAAAGAAGACAGGAAAGATCAGGGTTTGAAGAACTGGCTCTTTGGACCATCTAATTGGAGATGAAGGGGCAGAATTTTTGTTATATTGAGGAGGAAAAAACAGAAGGATTTGGATATAGCCTGAATATAAGGAGAAAGTGAGAGTTAGGTGTTGAAGATGACCGCCATGTTGCAAGTTGGCATAACAGGGAAGATGATGGTGATGTCGATGGTAATGAATTAAGTGGAGAGGGTTTAGAAGGTCAAATAAGGAGGTCAGTTTGAGTCATGATAAGTTTGTGTAATCAGCAAGCCTTGCAGAAAGAATTATTGAGAGGGAGGCAGGTCAGGCGGGAAGAGGTGGTTTTGTGAGTCATCTAAGAAGGTATGATATTTATGGAGATTATAAAGTTTGCAGTGTAGTTGTAGCCGTGTTGGTCCCAGGATATTAGAGAGACAAGGTGGGTGAGCTAATATCTTTTACTGGAAAAACTGTTAGTGACAGAGACAAGCTTTTGAGTTACACAAAGTTCTTCTTCGGCTCTGTATAATTCGAAAGCTTCTCTCTTTTACCATTATAAGGTCTGATGGTTTATTGGAGCCACTTGTGTGCTCACAGGTACAAAACCCACCACACTGGTTGCTAGGGGAATATGGGTGATCAGAGCAGTGCAGAGATGGGGGAGATAGCTGTGCTGGGAATGGAGGAAAGTGATGGGATAAATAGTTACTGGGGAGGCCTAGAGTGCATGTGTTATAGGGGGCAATTGGGGTGGCAGCAGAGTTGTGCAGGAGGGTAGAGCAGTGTGTGGGTGAACATTACAGGTAAAGCTCTGCAGGATAGGGAAATATGGTGAGGGGGATGGAACTGCTAGTGCATCTAGTTTTGCAAGTTCATATACTACAGAAACGGATGCCAATATAAGAGGGATGACCAAATTTACTGACCCTCCAAGCTGCATACAACCATCTTCAGAAGTTCAAGAGCCGAGGTGTGCCTGTCGGGGCTTGGGGCTTGAGCTCCGCGACAGGGTGGTGGGGTTAGGGGCTTCTGCCCTGCAGAGAAGGGGGGGGGTCTCAGGGCTTCAGCCCCCCAGGAGGTGCCTGATTGGGCTCGGGGCTTCAGCCCTACAGGAGTTGCCTGATGGGGCTTGGGGCTTCAGCCCCGTGGGAGGCACCCAGTGACATTTGGGGCTTCAGCACTGCAGGAACGGGGGGATCTCGGGGTTTCAGCCCCACCCCTGCTGAAGTCCCAAGCCCCAGCAGGCGCGCCCCGCAGTATTGAAGCCCTGAGACCCCCCCTTTACTGCTGGGCAGAGCCAGAGGCAACAGGGGGTGGGGACTCATGGGATCACATGCTTCCTCAGATTTTTGCCAAGATTTGCTGGCCCTGCTCCATCACATGGTGCTACTGGGCCCCCTCCCTGCACAGCAGCTGCTGGATTTGGCAAGCTGTGAGCTGCGTCTGTGGGGACAGGCTGCAGCAAACAGCTGGGAGATGTAGGGAGAACCGCTGAGGGTATGGGGTATGTGTGTGTGGGGGGGGGGCATGACTCAAGCTGTTGGGGGGTTTGAACCTTTAAAATGTGCCCCTCCCCACTCTCAGCAGGCACCAGTTGTCTCTGGCAGAAGACCTGAACTCCCTCCTACAGTCTGTAAGTGGAGAATGGGGGCGGGGAGGGGGCAAGCCACACTTTATCTGTAAAAGAGCTGCATGTGGCTTGCGAGCCATGGTTTGGTTACCCCCTGCAATATAAAAATCTGGATTGAGTCATCCATGAAAGACATTCATATGGCAAGAGCTTTGCTGTTATGGCTCATCAGTGTCCTCATCAACACTGGCTGGAATTGAGAAAGGAAGAATGAGATTGTTTTAAAGCATCAGAATTATTTAATCTTTTTACAAGAAATAGTTTTCAAAAGGTTTGTAAAAACAGTAGGACTTTGACTTCCAGGGCTGTGGGGTATGCACGGTACCCTTCTTTCTTCCTTGGTGTATGGCCCATTCTCTGCTCTTCCTCACTGCTGAGGGTTTCTGAATGGAATTTCAAGATCCAGCATTTCAGTAAGTTTTGTTACATACCCAGGGACAAATGCAGACCTGAAGTAAGCTGGTGCAACTCTACTGAGCACTCAAATTCTACAGTGATAGGGGGCCATATAAATACTTAGATACATCTATATCCCAGGGCTGCCCCATGCCTGGAATGTGCGCTGTGTGTGTTATTTTCTTATCTCTGTTTTGTTTAACAGCAAAAACGGAAACTGAGGCTTTACATCTCCAACACCTTTAACCCTGCAAAATCTGATGCTGATGACTCTGACGGCAGCATTGCATCTTGGGAGCTGCGAGTGGAAGGGAAGCTCCTGGATGATGTAAGACTTGGCTGCATTTCTCTCTCCACTAGGGTTGAGAAGGGGCTGGAAGTTCCTGTTGTGTTCTGTAGGATGCTGAACTGTCAGAGAATGTCAGTGTTAGAAAGGATATCTCCAAATAGGAGTGGAAGGGCCACTACTGCTGTGGAAGCATTATGTCCAGCAGAAGCAGAAGTACAGACATAATTCTGTGGCATGTGGGCAAAAAGGGAGGGGAGGGGGCATGATACTGACAGAAGGAAAGAAAGGGAGAGACCCAAACATAGAAGGGGAGAAGAGGATTGCACTGGGGGAAATTCATTCCATTTGTAGATGTAGGCTGGATTTGGGCCATACCTTGTGGAATAGGTCTTGTCTGGGGACGGCAATGTTACTATGTAGTGTGACATGAGCAGGACAGGCTGCATTGTGAGGAGTAGGCTAGAGGGGCAAGAAGAGGATGTAAGGTGGTTTGTGTTCATAGGAAGTGTAAGAGAGCATATGTAGGGGGTCAGGGCCAGGTTGGAAGAGGATTATTATTATTTTTATTGCAGTAGTGCCTAAAGGTCCCAATCAAGGTTTTAGTCCCCTTCTGCTAAGTGCAGAACACATATATAGCAAAGACAGTCTGTCGTATTCTGGGGTGCAATCCAGACCAGTGAAGGGTTGTGTCACTACCTGCCCTGCAACCTTGGGTGCCTCTCAGTGCTCTATTATTCTAGTTCCCAGCCTGTTCGCTTACAAACAGCCTAACAGCAGGCAGGTCACACTCTGAGTGACTAAGTACAGCTGCAGCCCTGGTCCAGCAGCTCTGATCCCAGCAGCCTGCCAGACCACCCCAGTCACACTCTGGCTTCCACCAGCCTTAATTACTACTTGCAGGGTGACCCCAACACACTCCCAGTCCTGAATTTTCTCCAAACATGTGGTCTGTGCTGTCCAGCCCTTTCCTTGACAGTTCAGATGTTAAAGGTCCGTTGCCCCTGTAAAGGGTCAATATTCAACAATTTGCTACTTTAATTGGCATTACCAAACAGTTCAGTTTAAACACAACACTGGATTGGTTTAAATTAAAAAATAAAACAAGTTCATTAATAAAAGAAGATTGGATTTTGAGTGAATTCGGGTATTAAAGTCAGGAACGGTTACAAGAGAAATAAAGATAGAACATGTCTTGGTAACTAAAACTCAACAAGCTAGACTTGGTTCAAGGTAACATCCTTACCACATGTTCCCAGCAACATCTGCTACCACTGAGAACAGACCAGATCCATCCTCTTTGGAACCCCCCTTCAGGTAGTTGAAAGCAGCTATCCAATCTCCCCTCATTCTTCTCTTCTGCAGACTAAACAATCCCAGTTCCCTCAGCCTCTCCTCATAAGTCATGTGCTCCAGCCCCCTAATCATTTTTGTTGTCCTCTGCTGGACTCTTTCCAATTTTTCCACATCCTTCTTGTAGTGTGGGGCCCAAAACTGGACACAGTACTCCAGGTGTGGCTTCACCAATGTTGAATAGAGGGGAATGATCATGTCCCTCGATCTGCTGGCAATGCCCCTACTTATACAGCCCAAAATGCCATTAGCCTTCATGGCAACAAGGGCACACTGTGACTCATATTCAGCTTCTCATCTACTGTAATCCCTAGGTCCTTTTCTGCAGAACTTCTGCCTAGCCACTCGGTCCCTAGTCTGTAGCAGTGCATGGGATTCTTCCTTCCTAAGTGCAGGACTCTGCACTTGTCCTTGTTGAACCTCATCAGATTTCTTTTGGCCCAATCCTCTAATTTGTCTAGGGCCCTCTGTATCGTATCCCTACCCTCCAGCGTATCTACCTCTCCTCCAAGTTTAGTGTCATCTGCAAACTTGCTGAGGGTGCAATCCACGCCATCCTCCAGATCATTAATGAAGATATTGAACAAAACCGGCCCCAGGACCGACTCTTGGGGCACTCTGCTTGATACTGGCTGCCAACTAGACATGGAGCCTTTGATCACTATCCATTGAGCCCAATGATCTAGCCAGCTTTCTATACATCTTATAGTCCATTCATCCAGCCCATACTTCTTTAACATGCTTGCTCTCACTGTGTTTTCTGAAATGCTGATTTTCCTTTTCTCCCTGCCATTTTCCCCCTTGCTGTCCTGAGCATCCTGTTTATTATGTATATATAAATTGAGATCAACACACATTCCTCTGTTTAACAAGTTTTGCCTAGTCGGGGCAATGTGGTTTTGAAAACGTGCTATTAATATCATGCAGGAGGATTTCATTACTTTACATATAATGTTGCTACATACGTGATATTACCAGCAAGTTATTAGTTTTCAAATGATACCTCACAAGACATATTTTGTAGAAAGATTATTACAGTAGTGTGTAGGTTGTAAATAAAGGGGTGCTTTCGGTCACACTGTACCTGTCCCTAAAGAGCTTACAATCTAAGTATGTGATGAGAGGCAACAGGTGGGAAACATAAGCAAATGTAAAGGAGTACTTGTGGCACCTTAGAGACTAACAAATTTATTTGAGCATAAGCTTTCGTGAGCTACAGCTCACTTCATCGGATGCATTCAGTGGAAAATACAGTGGGGAGATTTATATACACAGAGAACATGAAACAATGGGTGTTACCATACACACTCTAATGAGAGTGATCAGTTAAGGTGAGCTATTACTAGCGGGGGGGAACCTTTTGTAGTGATAATCAAGGTGGGCCATTTCCAGCAGTTGACTAGAACGTCTGAGGAACAGTGTGGTGGAGGGGGGGAATAGTTTTACTTTGTGTAATGACCCATCCACTCCCAGTCTTTATTCAAGCCTAAATTAATTGTATCCAGTTTGCAAATTAATTCAAATTCAGCAGTCTCTCGTTGGAATCTGTTTTTGAAGTTTTTTTGTTGAAGAATTGCCACTTTTAGGTCTGTAATCGAGTGACCAGAGAGACTGAAGTGTTCTCTGACTGGTTTTTGAATGTTATAATTCTTGACGTCTGATTTGTGTCCATTTATTCTTTTACGTAGAGACTGTCCAGTTTGGCCAATGTACATGGCAGAGGGGCATTGCTGGCACATGATGGCATATATCACATTGGTAGATGTGCAGATGAACGAGCCTCTGATAGTGTAGCTGATGTGATTAGGCCCTATGATTAGGCCCTGAATAGATAGGTGGACACAGTTGGCAACGGGCTTTGTTGCAAGGATAGGTTCCTGGGTTAGTGGTTCTGTTGTGTGGTGTGTAGTTGCTGGTGAAGATTTGCTTCAGGTTAGGGGGCTGTCTGTAAGCAAGGACTGGCCTGTCTCCCAAGATCTGTGAGAGTGATGGGTCATCCTTCAGGATAGGTTGTAGATCCTTGATGATGCGTTGGAGAGGTTTTAGTTGGGGGCTGAAGGTGATGGCTAGTGGCGTTCTGTTATTTTCTTTGTTGGGCCTGTCCTGTAGTAGGTAACTTCTGGGTACGCTTCTGGCTCTGTCAGTCTGTTTCTTCCCTTCAGCAGGTGGGTATTGTAGTTGTAAGAACGCTTGATAGAGATCTTATAGGTGTTTGTCTCTGTCTGAGGGGTTGGAGCAAATGTGGTTGTATCGTACAGCTTGGATGTAGACAATGGATCATGTGGTGTGGTCTGGATGAAAGCTGGAGGCATGTAGGTAGGCATAGCGGTCAGTAGGTTTCTGGTATAGGGTGGTGTTTATGTGACCATCGCTTATTAGCACCGTAGTGTCCAGGAAGTGGATCTCTTGTGTGGACTGGTCCAGACTGAGGTTGATGGTGGGATGGAAATTGTTGAAATCACGGTGGAATTCCTCAAGGGCTTCTTTTCCATGGGTTCAGATGATGAAGATGTTATCAATGTAGTGCAAGTAGAGTGGGGGCGTTAGGGGACGAGAGCTGTCAGCTCTAAGTCAGCCATAAAAATGTTGGCATACTGTGGGGCAATGCAGATACCCATAGCAGTGACGCTGATTTGAAGGTATACATTGTCCCCAAATGTGAAATAGTTATGAGTGAGGACAAAGTCATAAAGTACAGCCACCAGGTTTGCCATGACATTATCAGGGATATAAGTAGGGGCATAGCGAGCAGATCGAGGGACGTGATCGTTCCCCTCTATTCGACATTGGTGAGGCCTCATCTGGAGTACTGTGTCCAGTTTTGGGCCCCACACTACAAGAAGGATGTGGATAAATTGGAGAGAGTCCAGCGAAGGGCAACAAAAATGATTAGGGGTCTAGAACACATGACTTATGAGGAGAGGCTGAGGGAGCTGGGATTGTTTAGCCTGCAGAAGAGAAGAATGAGGGGGGATTTGATAGCTGCTTTCAACTACCTGAAAGGGGGTTCCAAAGAGGATGGCTCTAGACTGTTCTCAATGGTAGTAGATGACAGAACGAGGAGTAATGGTCTCAAGTTGCAGTGGGGGAGGTTTAGATTGGATATTAGGAAAAACTTTTTCACTAAGGGGGTGGTGAAACACTGGAATGCGTTACCTAGGGAGGTGGTAGAATCTCCTTCCTTAGAGGTTTTTAAGGTCAGGCTTGACAAAGCCCTGGCTGGGATGATTTAACTGGGAATTGGTCCTGCTTCAAGCAGGGGGTTGGACTAGATGACCTTCTGGGGTCCCTTCCAACCCTGATATTCTATGATTCTATTCTATGATTCTATATTGTTCCTGACGGCTTATAGTCCGTCTTTGTGTGTAATGTTGGTGTAGAGCGCTTCTGCATCCATAGTGGCTTGGATGGTGTTTTCAGGAAGATCACCGATGGATTGTAGTTTCCTCAGGAAGTCAGTGGTGTCTTGAAGATAGCTGGGAGTGCTCGTAGCGTAGGGCCTGAGGAGGGAGTCTACATAGCCAGACAATCGTGTTGTCAGGGTGCCAATGCCTGAGATGATGGGGCATCCAGGATTTTCAGGTTTATGGAGCTTGGGTAGCAGATAGAATACCCCTGGTCGGGTTTCCAGGGGTGTGTCTATGTGGATTTGTTCTTGTGCTTTTTCAGGGAGTTTCTTGAGCAAATGGTGTACTGCTGGAAATGGCCCATCTTGATTATCACTACAAAAGGTTCCCCCCCGCCCCGCTCTCCTGCTGGTAATAGCTCACCTTACCTGATCACTCTCGTTACAGTGTGTATGGTAACACCCATTGTTTCATGTTCTCTGTGTATATAAATCTCCCCACTGTATTTTCCACTGAATTCATCCAATGAAGTGAGCTGTAGTTCATGAAAGCTTATGCTCAAATAAATGTGTTAGTCTCTAAGATGCCACGAGTACTCCTTTTCTTTTTGCGGATACAGACTAACACAGCTGCTACTCTGAAACAAGCAAATGTGTGGAGGAGAAGATAATAGTGAAACAATCACCATTAGTGTAATAAGCAGCAGATGCCGCACAGCAACTGTCAAACCACGGTATGTTTCTGGGAGGGACAGGGTGAGACTTCGACATGCTGACCAGCAATGAAATAGCAAAGCAAAATTTAAATCTGACAAAAGGAAATATTTTTTGTACTGTGCGTGATTAACCTGTGGAGCTCACTGCCACAAGATGTAAATGAGGCCCTGTGCTTTTTCAGATAAAAAAAAAAAAGAATATCCATCCCTACAATAGATGGGATAAACTATCTTACTCCAGGGTACAAGCCAAAGTTCTCTGACAGGGTTACGGGGAATCTTCCCCCATGGACAGGTGATTCCACAATCGCCCACTATCAGGTTTCTTTCACCTTCCTCAGAAGTAGCTGGTACTGGCCATTCTCAGAGACAGAGACTGGACTAGATGGACCTTGGATCCAGTCCAGTCTGGGAATTCATGTTCCGGACGAGGAGGCACAAAGTTAGCAGTAAGCCCAGGCTGAGGTTCGTTCTTTGACATTTCTCTGTTTTCTGATTTTACAGATCAGCAAACAGAAGCGGAAGTTTTCCTCCTTCTTTAAAAGTTTGGTCATTGAGCTGGACAAAGATCTTTATGGACCTGACAATCATCTGGTGGAGGTAGGAGGCTCACGCAACCCTGACACACAACCCTGCTTCTATTGCAACTCAACAATTATGTACACTCTTAATTCCCCCTCCCATGTTTACTTTCATTGACTCTTTCTGCTGGGATGTTTGTGGCCTTACAAGTGGCTTCTCAGAGAGGTGTTCTCTCAGGGATATGAAAGAGATTTGCCATACATAGTATTTATGACTGTAGTGCTTAAATAATCTTCATTCAGGCATCGTAAGCAACAAAGCCATGGCTTTGAGAAAGAAGACTTTGGTGTTGGAATTTTACTGATGCTGAGGCTGATGCCCTTTTATAAGGAGCCAGTTGGTGTGGATCTTTCATCTTTACTGTGAGTTCTGGATCAAGGAACTTACATGATGTATTGGCTAATGAAGATAAGAACTTTAAAAAGTTGTGAATAAGCATCGATTTCAAAATGATAGTATTGTAAGTGCCACGTTTTATTTTTAAATTCAGCACTGTGTGAAGTCCTTCCTAGTGTGTGTGTGTACTGTATATATATATGTGTGTGAAAAATTTTGTGTAAAAATTTTTGTGGCCATGTTATGATTCCAGTTTTAAATATTAGTTTTGTTTATGAATATATAAACTCTGTTATATATTACGATTGCATCTACATTCAGCAGCTGAGGGAAGGGCATTATGCAAGTCCATGAGGGAATTAGGCAGTCCATGCTGCTGGGTGTAGCCTACAAGTGTATGTATGACCTATATCTTTTAACTGGCCACAGCAGCAAAAGAGGGAGTCACAAAGGTAGCACATCTGAGCACTTTGCATCTGAAATTATTGAGCTTTACTTAAAGATGGCAAACAAGGTCAATACCACTGGCTGTACTATTGGATTTGTAGATGAAGCTTGTTCTTGCCATCTAGTATGCCACCTGGAGGTGATATTGAGGTTTCATAGGGAAATTGAGCTGATATGGTGGCTCAGCGGATTAAATACATTTTCCAGTGAGGGTACATGTAGCATGTCTTGCACCTTAAGGAGTAGATTCCGCAAGGTGACGTATCACCTGATGTCATGGGGCGGTGTTGAACAGTACCAACAGCTCGGCCTGGTTGGTTGGTTGGTCTCCTTAGTACTTGTGGCACCTTAGAGACTAACAAATTTATTTGAACATAAGCTTTTTGGGCTTCATCAGATGCATAGAATGGAACATATAGTAAGAAGATATATATACATACAGAGAACATGAAAAGGTGGAAGTTGCCATACCAACTCTAAGAGGCTAATTAATTAAGATGAGCTATTATCAGCAAGAGAAAAAAAACTTGTATAGTGGTAATCAAGATGGCCCATTTCAGACAGTTGACAAGAAGGTGTGAGAATACTTAACATGGGGAAATAGATTCAATTTGTGTAATGACCCAGCCACTCCCAGTCTCTGTTCAAGCCCAAGTTAATGGTATCTAGTTTGCAAATTAATTCTAGTTCAGCAGTTTCTCATTGGAGTCTGTTTTTGAAGCTTTTCTGTTGCAAAACTGCCACCTTTAAGTCTGTTACTGAGTGACCAGAGAGGTTGAAGTGTTCTCCTACTGGTTTTTGAATGTTATGATTCCTGATGTCTGATATGTGTCCATTTATTCTTTTGCGTAGAGACTGTCTGGTTTGGCCAATATACATGGCAGAGAGGCATTGCTGGCACATGATGGCATAGATCACATTGGTAGATGTGCAGGTGAACGAGCCCCTGATGGTGTGGCTGATGTGATTAGGTCCTATGATGGTGTCACTTGAATAGATATGTGGACAGAGTTGGCATCGGGCTTTGTTGCAAGGATAGGTTCCTGGGTTAGTGTTTTTGTTGTGTGGTGTGTGGTTGCTGGTGAAGATTTGCTTCAGGTTAGGGGGCTGTCTGTAAGCAAGGACTGGCCTGTCTCCCAAGATCTGTGAGAATGATGGGTCATCCTTCAGGATAGGTTGTAGATCTTTGATGATGCACTTGAGAGGTTTTAGTTGGGGGCCAAAGGTGACGGCAAGTGGCGTTCTGTTATTGTCTTTGTTGGGCCTGTCCTGTAGTAGCTAGTCCTCTGTGAAAAGAGCTGGGCCACGCTGGGGAGCAATACTCTGCTACAGAATAGCACAAGGCAGGTACAAAGTTTCTTAGTGTCTCCACATTGGCGCCCCAGATAGAACCAGCTAGTTTGCTGATTAGATTATTACCTTTTTTTTAATTTCCATTGAAAATAAACTTTGTTAATGAAACATACATGTAGTGACTAGGACTGTCAAGCAATTAAAAAAATAAATCGTGATTAATCACATAATTAAAAAAAATCGCAATTAATCACCCTGCTAATAATAGAATACCATTTATTTAAATATTTGTGGATGTTTACTACATTTTCAAATATATTTATTTTAATTATAACACAGAATATAAAGTGTACAGTGCTCACTTTATATTTATTTTTTATTACAAATATTTGCACTTTAAAAAAGAAAAATAATATTTTTCAGTTGCCCCATTGCAACTGTAGTGCAATCTCTTTATCATGAAAGTTGAACTTACAAAGGTAGAATTATGTACAAAAAAATAACTGCAATCAAAAATAAAACAATGTAAAACTTTAGAGCTTACAAGTCCCCTCAGTCCTACTTCAGCCAATCCCTCAGAAAAACAAGTTTGGTTACAATTTGCAGGAGATAACACTGCCCGCTTCTTGTTTACAATGTCACCAGAAAGTGAGAACAGGCGTTCTCATGGCACTGTTGTAGCTGGTGTCGCAAGATATTTACGTGCCAGATGCGCTAAAGATTCATATGTTCATTCATGCTTCAACCACCATTCCAGAGGACATGCGTCCATGCTGATGACGAGTTCTACTCGATAACAGTCCAAAGCAGAGCAGACTGATGCGTGTTCATTTTCATCATCTGAGTCAGATGCCACTAGCAGAAGGTTGATTTTTTTTTTTGGTGGTTCGGGTTCTGTAGTTTCTGCATCAGAGTGTTGCTCTTTTAAGACTTCTGAAAGCATTCTCTACACCTCGTCCCGCTCAGATTTTGGACAGCACTTCAGATTCTTAAATCTTGGGTCGTGTGCTGTAGCTATTTTTAGAAATCTCACATTGGTACCTTCTTTGCATTTTGTCAAATCTGCTGTGAAAGTGTTTTTAAAACGAACATGTGTTGGGTCATCATCCGAGATTGCTGTAACATGAAATATATGGCAGAATGTGGGTAAAACAGAACAGGAGACATACAGTTCTCCCTGAAGGAGTTCAGTCACAAATTTAATTAATGCATTATTTTTTTAAGAAGCATCATCAGTGTGGAAGCATGTCCTCTAGAATGGTGGCCGAAGCATGAAGGGGCATACGAATGTTTAACATATCTGGCACGTTAATACCTTGCAACGCTGGCTACAAAAGTGCCATGCAAATGCCTGTTCTCACTTTCAGGTGATGTAAATAAGAAGCAGGCAGCAGTATCTCCTGTAAAAGTAAATAAACTTGTTTGTCTTAGTGATTGGCTGAACAAGAAGTAGGACTGAGTGGACTCGTATGCTCTGAAGTTTTAAATTGGTTTTTTTTTTGAGTTCAGTTATGTACCAAAAAAAATCTACATTTGTAAACTGCACTTTCAGGACAAAGAGATTGCACTACAGTACTTGTGTGAGGTGAATTGAAAAATACTATTTCATCATTTTTATAGTGCAAATAAAATAATATAAAGTGAGCACTGAACACTTTGTATTCTGTGTTGTAATAGAAACCAATATATTTGCAAATATAGAAAAACATCCAAAAATATTTAATACATTTCAATTGGTATTCTATTGTTTAAAAGTGTGATTAATCATGATTAATTTTTTTGAGTTAATCGCGTGAGTTAACTGTGATTAATTGACAGCCCTGGCAGTGACAAATATAGCTGTGTAGTAGAGTATGTGAGGTTGTGTAATAGTCCTCACTTGGGGTCTGGTTGGGGAGTGTGGCCTAGTGGTCACGGCTGCAATCCCTGACTGCCTGGGCCCTCCCACTCCACTGGGCTCCGACCCAGGGCCCTTTGGGCTACCAGTGTTCTGGCAACCAAGGCGGCTTAAAGCTGTCCTCCCTGGGCCACTTCCTCTCGTGCCCTTCCTTCGCTTCCCCCCTGCCCTCCCCAAGGTCAGCTTAGTTCAAGGCTTTCTCCTGTTGGGGAAGTCCAAGCAAAATAAGTAAGAAGTTACCAATGTCCAGGGTCCACAGGCAGAGGAGAGGGGGATACTTCCCTTTCTGATTATCTCTGGGGTGGGTCCTCCCTTCCCTCAGAGAGAGCCCCTTTGGGCAGCTGTGTCAGAGCCTTTAGGCTTCCCTATGCACTTATGTGTGCTGCTGGAGCTGTGGGCTGCAAGTCTGCTCTCTTCCAGCTCTGCCCCCCAAATGAACTATTTCCCTCCCTTTTAATGCCTCCAACAGATGGAGCATTTGCTACAGGTGTGGCGGGGCGAGGCTGTCTGAGCTCAAAATAATCCCTTAATCCCTTGTTGCACACTATGGGGGTTGTATACCCCATCACAGATTGTCTAAAAAATTCCAGTTTGCAGTATATATTGTGCTATCCAACAAATAACATACACTGATATAAAGAGAGATTGTATTTTAAGGCATATGAACAAGAGGGAGAGTTGGAATTTTCTAACTTCAGAGGTAGGGTTGCCAAATTTCTAATCATACAAAACTGAACACTCTTGCCCCACCCCTGCCCTGCCCCTTCCCTGAGGCTCCTTCCCTGCCCTGCCTCTTCTCCGAGGCCCCACCCCCTGCTCACTCCATTCCCCCTTCCTCAGTCGTTCACTCTCCCCCACCCTCACTCACTTGCTCATTTTCACAAGGCTGGGGCAGGGGATGTGGGCTCTGGAGTGCAGCCAGAAATGAGGGATTCAGGGTGCATACGGGGGCTCAGGGCTGGGGTAGAGGGGTTAGAGTGTGGGGGCGGTGAGGGTTCTGGCTGGGCGTGCGGGCTCTGGGGTGGGGCCAGGGATGAGGAATTTGGGGTGCAGGAGGGGGCTCTGTGTTGGGGGTTGCAGCAGAAGGGCTTGGAGTGTGGGAGGAGGCTCTGGGATGAGGCAGTGGGTTGGGGTGCAGGAGAGTGAGGGCTCTAGCTGGGGAGTGTGGGCTCTGGTCGGGGACAGTGTCTGAGGGGTTGCTATGCGGGAGGGGGAAGGGGCTCAGGGCTAGGGTAGAGATTTGGGGTGCAGGATGGGGGTGAGGGTTCCGGCAGGGGGCTCAGGGCTGGGGTGTGGGCTTAGGCAGCTCCCGGAAGTGTCCAATATGTCCCTGTGGCCCCAAGGCACAGGGGCAGCCAGGGGGCTCTGCACACTTCCCTCGCCCACAGGTGCCGCCTCCGCAGCTCCCATTGGCCGCAGTTCCCAGCCAATGGGAGCTGCAGAGCTGGCGCTTGGGGCGGGGGCAGTGCACGGAGCCTCACTGGTCTCCCTTGCACCTAGGAGCCGGAGGGACATGCTGCTGCTTCTGGGAGCCACGTGGAGCCAGGGCAGGCAGGGAATGGCCTGGTCAGAGGTGCTTACCGGAGCTGCCAGGTTCCCTTTTCAACCAGGCATTCCAGCCAAAAACTGGACACCTGGCAATACTGTTCGGACGGTGTGATTTCAGAATCTTACTGTTGAACTAATGATAATTTTTGCGTGAAATACTGTGTATACACACCCAAAACAACACAATCTCCCAGGTCAGACAGAGGCAAACTGAGACTGACCCTCTTCCTGTTTTGTTTCTCCTCTGGCAGTGGCACAGAACTCCCACTACCCAGGAGACTGATGGCTTCCAGGTGAAGAGGCCTGGTGATGTGAGTGTGCGGTGCACACTTCTCCTCATGTTGGATTACCAGGTCAGTGCATTGAGCTTGGCAAGGTTGTTGCTGACACAGAACACAAACAGCAGGATACAGTACATCACAAGGGAGTCACCCTGTCACATACACCAAGAAATCATTTCCAGCTGTCATTTGTGTGATTCTAAGTGATGGAATTTTTAGAAAGGACAGCTTTTGCTGTATTCCTTTTTCAATTGGTGGAGGAGGTAAATGTCATAAATGTACAATATCATGGGCTATATTCATAGATTACAAGGTCGGAAGGGACCAATGGGATCATCTCTTCTGATCTCCTGTATAAGACAGGCCATAGGACTTCTTTGAATTAATTCCTGTTTGATCTGTAGCCTATCTTTTATAAAAAAAAAAAAAATCCAGTCTTGGTTTAAAAATTGCCAGTGATGCAGAATCCACAGAATCATTGGTAAATTGTTCCATTGGTTAATTACCCTCACTGTTAAAAATGGATGCCTTATTTCCAGTCTGAATTTGTCTAGCTTCAACTTCCGTATTATAATTTTATTTGCTAGACCGAAGAGCCTACTATCAAATATTTGTTCCCTATGTAGGTATTTATAGACTGTGATCAAGTCACCTCTTAACCTTCTCTTTGTTAAGCTAAACAGATGGAGCTCCTTGAGTCTGTCACTATAAAGTATGTTTTCTAAGCCTTTAATCATTGTCATGGCTCTTCTTTGAACCCTTACCAATTTATCAGCATCCTCATTGAATTGTGGACACCAGAACTAGACATGCTATTCCAGCAGCAGTTGCACCAGTGCCAAATACGGAGGTAAAATAATCTCTCTACTCCTACTCGAAATCAGTGTTCCCTCTAATTTTTTCCACCCATGCGCAGAATGAATTTTGTTATGTGCACCAATATGGAGGTGATGTGTGTTTGGAGTGTGGGAGGGGGCTCAGGGCTGGGGCAGAGGGTTGGGTGCAGGGGTGTGAAGGCTCCTGTTGGGGATGCAGGCTCTGGGGTGGGGTTGGGGATGAGGGTCTCAGGGCTGGGGCAGAGGGTTGCAGGGAGTGAGGGCTCCGGCTGGGGGTGCAGGCTCTGGGGTGGGGCCAGGGATGAAGAGTTTGGGGTGCAGGAGGGTGCTCTGGGGCTACGGTGGGGACATAGGACTCCCCCCATCTCTCTCTCCCTACAGGAGTTCCGGGGCTGGGGCTGCAGGATAGGCGCCCCTTCCCCGGCCCCAGCATGTCCAGGCTGGAGCTGGGTTTGGGCTGTGGGAGGGGCGCCCTTGCCATGTCTGGATCTGGGGAGGGGCATCCTGGCCAGGCCTGGAGCTGGACTGGGCCGCTCCAGCCGCACCTGGATCCACACCTGGCTGAGCCATGCCTAGGCTTGCGCCTGAGTCCATGCCGCCCCAGCCGCAGGTGGGTCTGGGCCAGGCTGTGCCGCTCTGGCCGCAGCAGGTCAGGGCCACAGCAAAGTTGGGGCCAGCGGATGGGCGCCGCAGCAGGTCCGAGCCATCCCGGCCGCAGTAGGTTGGGGGCTGGGCTAGGTTGGGGATGGGGGAGGGGCTCCCCTCCCCCAGGCTGTCCCCGGCTGCAGCAGGTCCCTGGGCTGGTTCCCTGAGCGCCTGCGTGGCGCTAAATAGGCTGCTGCGTAGACATGCAGCTTACAGGGAACTTAGCTCGAAATACTCCTGTTTATGCATCTAAGGATCGGGTTAGCCCTTTTGGCCACAGTGCTGCACTGGTAGCTTATGTTCAGCTGATTGTCCACTATGACCCCCAAATCTTTTTCAAAGTTACTGCATCTCAGCATAGAGTCCCCCATCTTGTAAACATGGTCTACATTCTTTGTTTCTAGATATATACATTTACATTTGGCCCTTGCACCTGTTCAAGCTGCATCATCAAGGGTAGGAAGAGGTTCTTGTTTTTTGGTGCTGTTAGCTCTATGGATGCTCTTATTTGTGTTTGGGAACAGCTTATTATGGTTTAGTTTAAATTTGTTGCCTAACTGCCTTATCACCAAATAAGAGAGAGGGTCCACATAGCCTCTTGCAACTGTTTAACCAAGTCAATGTAAAAAATAAAAATACTGACAGGATCTATTTTCCATAAACCTATGTTGATTCAAATTAATTATATTACCCTCCTTTAATTCTTTATTAATCAAGTTATTTATTAGCTATGTAAATGGTGATACTAATTCAAGTTAGTCCCTCAATGGGGAAAAGTGCCTCAAGAGTGTAACTTTCTTATTGGTGCAATTTTTTTCGTAAATCCATCTAGTCACCAAAAAAGTAGCAGGAGTGAGACAAGCTGAAAATGTGGCCTGGTAAATGTATATAGGTTTGTGCTCTCAGGTAGGTAGATTGGTCAATGGAAGAATTCCCCATGTCACACAGAGACCCCTTGGTAAAGAGTCCCCTGTTGTTTGCAAACAGTTCACTTCAGACCTGAAAAACTCATTACACCAAACATGTCTTACAGGCTGTTTATTCATAAAGATATCATGTAAGATATCTGCAGAAAGCTCATAACCTGTCAAAACATAATCATTGCAGATGATACCAAGCTGGGAGGGGTTGCAAGTGCTTTTGAGAATGAATTAAAATTCAAAATGATCTGGACAAACTGAAGAAATGGTCTGAAGTAAATAGGATGAAATTCAATAAGGACAAATGCAAAGTACTCCACTTAGGAAGGAACAATCAGTTGCACACATACAAAATGGGAAATGACTGCCTAGAAAGGAGTAACGCAGAAAGGGATCTAGTGGTCATAGTGGATCACAAGCTAAATATTAGTCAACAGTGTAACACTGTTGCAAAAAAAGTGAACACTCTGGGATGTATTAGCAGGAGTGTTGTAAGCAAGACATGAGGAGTAATTTTTTCGCTCTACGAAGTGCTGATTAAACCTTAATTGGGGTGTTGTGTCCAGTTCTGGGCGCCACATTTCAGGAAGGATGTGGACAAATTGGAGAAAGTACAGAGAAGAGCAACAAAAATGATTAAAGGCCTAGAAAACATGACCTGTGAGGGAAGATTGAAAAAATTGGGTTTGTTTAGTCTGGAAAAGAGAAGACTGAGGGGGGACATAACAGTTTTCAAGTCTGTAAAAGATTGTTACAAGGAGGAGGGAGAAAAATTGTTTTTCTTAACCTCTGAGGATAGGACAAGAAGCAATGGGCTTAAATAGCAGCAAGGGCAATTTAGTCTGGACATTAGGAAAAACTTCCTTGGGTAATTTATTCCAGTGCTTAAGATCCTGACAGTTAGGAAGTTGTGGAATCTTGATCATTGGAGATTTTTAAGAGCAGGTTAGAAAAACACCTGTCAGGAATGGTCTAGATAATACTTAGTCTTTCCATGAGTGAAGGGGACTGGACTAGATGACCTCTTGGGGTCCCTTTCAGTCCTACGATTCTATGATTGCAAGATGTGTGTATGGATAATATTTAAGGAATAATGTATTTATATTGAAAGTATGCTTTATGGACTTGGAATAGAAATCAGTCACCAGGAGATAATGTGTCTTCTTGATTCCCCATTCAAGCAAGAAGGAGATGTCACCCCTTCCTAGTCAGCCAGTGAGGTAATACAAGGTTCTATGGTCTACTCTTGCCACGTCTCAGAACAATCAATGGAAAACCACCAGAGACAACAATAAACAATTGAAACCACTTTGAGATAGAAAAGGAACTCTGCAACAGGGCAGGGGTTTGCCCTGCCTGTGAATAGAAACAAAAGACTGTTTTCATTGTAAGAATGTGTTGAGAAAGGCACTCTGGATTCATTCACTGAGGAAAACCCCGGGCGGAGGGGGGTGTTTTCATGAACGTTTGGATCCTAGTTATTGAGAAACCAGCCATCTTTGCAAGAGACTGAACTTTGGGGGCAAATCTACTTTGTTAGATAGGAAAGATAACTATTGATAAGTGTAGACCCAGGTTCAAAGTTTTATAGTTTTGTTGTGTACTATAACCACTTGTTCTTCGAGTGTTTGTTCATGTCAATTCCAAACAGATGTGTGCGCACACACGTGCACAGTAACCAGAAGATTTTTCCCCTAGCAGCAACTGTAGGGTTGGCCTGGGCACCCCCTGGAGTGCCGCCTTCATGACATCCAATATAGAGCCCTGCCAACCTTACACCCCCTCAGTTCCTTCTTACCGCCAGTGACAGTAGCTGGAACTTCCCCTTCCTCTTCTCTTGCTTTGGCAAGCGGATTAGCAGTGCTTTATAAGCTGTACATAGTTAGTTTCCAGTAGTTAGTATAGTTTAATAGTTCTTTATAAGTTTCAGTTATAGGGGGGTTCCCATTTGTTACCGGGGCATGCTACAATCCCCGAGCTTTAAGACTTGACAGATCTGTGCGAAGCGCATGCCAAAAAGTGACCTCCACACCTCCCACTTATGGTGCCTGAGTGAGGGTCATGAGAAAGACCGCTGCAAGATCTGTCGGGAATTCCGACCGAGAACTATTAAGGAGAGGCAGCAGTGTCTCAAAATTCTCCTTATGGAGGCAGGTCTCTGACCTCAGTCAGACCCAGGCACCAGGGATCCTGTTCCCAGCACATCGTCTTTGGCGCGAAGCGCTCTGGTGCTGTCTTTGAAGGATCTGGTGCTGAAGAAAGATGCTCACAAGGAGGCTGGGCACCGTCATGGAGCCTCTCGGGGACAGTCCAGCCTTCAGCACTGGTCCCAATTGCTGGTGCAGAAGAAAAAGAGGTCGGAGAGAGGCCGATCTCCCTCGGCAAGACCCAGGGACAGCCACCTGTGGCACCTCTGTCAGGCCATGCCTCGGGAACTCAGAGTGGTGCCCAAGAGAGGCATCAAGTCTGGGCCAGTCTCGCTCACTCCCTTGCATCAGAGCATCTACCGCTCTTGTCCACCCCAGAGGCTTTTGAGGTGGTGCAGGACCTGCTGAGACTCATGGCTCTGTTCTCGCTGCTGAGACAGGAGAACATCCCGGCACCACAGGTTCCATCCCGACCCTCCGAGCAGTCTAAGGGAAAGCTGGCGTTGATGGCACACCAATCTCCATCGCCTCGGCACCCTTCTACTCCAACACCACCATCCAGGGAGTGCAGTCGGTCCCCTGCTTCTCGACGCTCTACCTCGAGAGGAGCAGTGCCATTCCTGGCCCTCCTACTCAGAGTCAGAGTCGGACTCATATCATAGAATCATAGAATATCAGGGTTGGAAGGGACCCCAGAAGGTCATCTAGTCCAACCCCCTGCTCAAAGCAGGACCAATTCCCAGTTAAATCATCCCAGCCAGGGCTTTGTCAAGCCTGACCTTAAAAACCTCTAAGGAAGGAGATTCTACCACCTCCCTAGGTAACGCATTCCAGTGTTTCACCACCCTCTTAGTGAAAAAGTTTTTCCTAATATCCAATCTAAACCTCCCCCACTGCAACTTGAGACCATTACTCCTCGTTCTGTCATCTGCTACCATTGAGAACAGTCTAGAGCCATCCTCTTTGGAACCCCCTTTCAGGTAGTTGAAAGCAGCTATCAAATCCCCCCTCATTCTTCTCTTCTGCAGGCTAAACAATCCCAGCTCCCTCAGCCTCTCCTCATAACTCATGTGTTCCAGTCCCCTAATCATTTTTGTTGCCCTTCGCTGGACTCTCTCCAATTTATCCACATCCTTCTTGAAGTGTGGGGCCCAAAACTGGACACAGTACTCCAGATGAGGCCTCACCAATGTCAAATAGAGGGGAACGATCACGTCCCTCGATCTGCTCGCTATGCCCCTACTTATACATCCCAAAATGCCATTGGCCTTGTTGGCAACAAGGGCACACTGCTGACTCATATCCAGCTTCTCGTCCGCTGTCACCCCTAGGTCCTTTTCCGCAGAACTGCTGCCTAGCCATTCGGTCCCTAGTCTGTAGCTGTGCATTGGGTTCTTCCGTCCTAAGTGCAGGACCCTGCACTTATCCTTATTGAACCTCATCAGATTTCTTTTGGCCCAATCCTCCAATTGGTCTAGGTCTTTCTGTATCCTATCCCTCTCCTCCAGCGTATCTACCACTCCTCCCAGTTTAGTATCATCCGCAAATTTGCTGAGAGTGCAATCCACACCATCCTCCAGATCATTTATGAAGATATTGAACAAAACTGGCCCCAGGACCGACCCTTGGGGTACTCCACTTGATACCGGCTGCCAACTAGATATGGAGCCATTGATCACTACCCGTTGAGCCCGACAATCTAGCCAGCTTTCTACCCACCTTGTAGTGCATTCATCCAGCCCATACTTCCTTAACTTGCTGACAAGAATACTGTGGAAGACCGTGTCAAAAGCTTTGCTAAAGTCAAGAAACAATACATCCACTGCTTTCCCTTCATCCACAGAACCAGTAATCTCATCATAAAAGGCGATTAGATTAGTCAGGCATGACCTTCCCTTGGTGAATCCATGCTGGCTGTTCCTGATCACTTTCCTCTCATGCAAGTGCTTCAGGATTGATTCTTTCTCCGACTATCGCTCCGACTATAGCAGAAGATCCTCCTCATGGCACCATAGGCGGTCCCATCTGATGCAGTGGGCCCTTCCGTAGCAAAATCCACAACCGTGGCCCTTTTGGGCTCCATGGACTTTCCATCAAGCCCAGGGTCGGAGTCAGGGGTCCCACTCGGCTGCAGCATCAGTGGTGTCCGCGACGTTCCTTACGCCACATTGGCACCGGCGCCAGTGTCTCGGTCGCTAACACTGGCACTTGTGGTGTCATTTTTGGCACCGGCACCGACTGCACCGACATCGACCGCTTCAGCACTGGGGCATCAGCGGCCCCGATTACAGCTCGGGCGCACGACGCACTCGTGGCTCCAGCGCTGACACTGCCTCTGCCATTGGCGCTGGCTGTGCCGGCACCTACAAGAACCTCAGTGTTCATGCTGCGCCAGGCGCCGGCACTGGCGAGGGCCCAATGTCAGCACTGACACCCGTGCCATTCACAGCACCAGGACCAGGCCAACCTACTGCAGTTCCCATGGGGTAAAGAGATCCCTCGGGTGGGAATGGTCGGGAGCAACCACCTCCCCTGCTGGTCTCCTCCTCCTCCTCACCAGATGAGGACCTAGCTGGCACTTCAGTCGCCCCAGCTCTGGAAGACTCTAGAGTGTTGCAGGAGATGCTGCGCTGGGTTGCCCAGGGTCTGGGCATTAAGGTGGAGGAAGTCGTGGATGATACGAACCCTATGGTGGACATCCTGGCTCCCTCCGGCCCTGTCCATATCACCTTACCACTAATAAAGACAATCACGGACATGACTGAGACCCTTTGGCAGACCCCGGCCTCGCTGCCACCAACGGCCAAGCACAATGAGCACCGGTACTTTGTGCCCTCCAAGGGCTATAAGCACCTCTATTCCCACCCTCAGCTTGATTCCCTGGTGGTGGACGCCGCTAACCAGTGGGAGAGGCAAGGATTTCAAGGCCCTTCGCCCAAGAATAGGGCTGCCAAAAAATTAGACCTTTTCGGGCGAAAGGTTTACTCCACAGGGGTACTGCAACTCCGAATACCCAACCAATAGGCCATTGTCAGCAGGTACTCCTACAATGCCTGCTTGGTGATGGCTAAATTTACAGAGTTGCTCCTCCCAGATTCTCATGCCAAATTTTCGGCTTTGGTTGAGTACGGGAGACTGATCTCCAGAGCGTCCCTTCAGGCGGCACTTGATGGGGCAGATGCGGCAATCAGAGTTATGGTTACTGGAGTGGCCAGGAGAGGGGGCTTATGGCTCCAGTTTTCTGGCCTCCCCTATGAGGTAGAGCAAACCATTCAAGACCTGCCCTTTGAGGGTGAGACCCTTCTCAGAAAAGACGGACAAATGGCTGAACAGCCTTAAAGATTCCAGAGTCATCCTCAGGTCCCTGGGATGCTATACTCCTTCAACACAACAGAGACACTTCTGCCTGTAGCCCCAGCAGCTGTTTGGTCAGCAGAACTGCCAAGATGGGTCCAGAAGGAGGAATTGGAACGGCAAGAGAAGGCCGCACCAACCCTTTGGCCAGGCTTGAAACAACCCAAGCCATCTTCACGGCCCAAGCTGGCCTTTTGAATGCATGGTTGAGGATGGTGTACCACACCTGACAATGGATCCACCCCGCCTTACCTTCTCATCCTGACTATCCCCTTTCTATCATGCATAATCCCGTATCACCTCAGACCGATGGGTGCTCTGCATGGTAGAGAGGGGATACTCCATCCAATTCTGTGCCTTCCCATCCTTCCACCCCTCCTACCCCCCCCCCCCACATCCCTCTTCAGGGGCCCTTCTCACAAGCAGCTCTTTATCCAGGAATTGCAGTCGCTCCAACCTTTAGGGGCAGTGGAAAAGGTTCCTCAGGAGCAGGGGCGAGGCCTTCTATTCATGGTATTTCCTAATACCGAAAACCAAAGGTGGCCTCAGGCCCATCCTGGACCTGCGAGAACTCAACAAGTTCTTGAAGAAACTCAGGTTCTTCATGGTCTCTCTGGCCTCCCTCATTCCCTCATTGGATCCAGCAGACTGGTATGCTGCCTTCGACTTAAAGGACGCATACTTTCATATTGCAATCACCCAGCCCCACAGGAAGTTCCTCAGGTTCATGGTGAACCACTACCAATTTCCAGTCCTCCCATTCGGCCTGTCAGCAGCACCTCGTGTTTTCACCAAGTGCATGGCAGTTGTCACTGCGTTTCTGAGCAGGCACTGAGTACAGGTGTTTCCGTACCTCGATGACTGGCTGATCAAGGGCCGCTCCAAGACCCAAGTGGAAGCTCAGGTCAGATTCATCAGAATCATAGAATCTCAGGGTTGGAAGGGACCTCAGGAGGTCATCTAGTCCAACCCCCTGCTCAAAGCAGGACCAATCCCCAATTTTTGCCCCAGATCCCTAAATGGCCCCCTCAAGGATTGAACTCACAACCCTGGGTTTAGCAGGCCAATGCTCAAACCACTGAGCTATCCCTCCCCCCCACCTTCAACAATCTGGATCTCTTTCTAAAGAAAGCGAAATCTAAACTCTGTCCCTGGTACAGAGGATAGAATTTATAGGGGCAGTATTGGGCTTACCCAGTATTGGACTCATAAGCAAGGTTTCAGGCCATGACCGATATCATTTGAGGTCTCAGACAGTTTCCCACCACCACAGCAAGAAGCTGCGTGAAGCTTCTCGGACACATGGCTCCCTGTATGGACATGGTGCAGCATGCCAGACTCAGGCTTCGACCTCTTCAGTCGTGGCTTGTGTCAGTGTACTGCCTGGCCAGGGACAGCTTGGACAGGATAGTGACCCTGCCTCACCCGGTCCTCGACTCCCTCCAGTGGTGGCTCGACCCTCAGGAGGTGTGCTCAGGCATCCCCTTCGCCCTCAAGGCCCTAACCTCAGAACTCAAGGCCTTAACCTAAGAACCCCCTTATACTGTGTTCTATAAGGATAAAGTGCAGCTCAGACCTCCTCCTGCTTTCTTCCCAAAGGTGGTATCACAGTTTCGCATTAACCAGGACATCTTTCTCCCGGTGTTCTACCTTAAGCCGCATTCTAGTGGCAGGGAGCAGAGACTCCACTCACTAGACGTCCGCAGGGTGCTAGCTTTCTACATCGAGAGAACGAAGCTGCTCAGAAAATTGGTCCAGCTGTTTGTGGCGGTGGCAGACAGAATAGAAAGGCCTACCCGTGTCATCACAATGCATTTTGTCATGGATCACATCCTGCATCCGTAAGTGCTACAACTTGGCGGGGATTCCCACACCCCCGATCACTGCACGCTCCACCACGGCTCAGGCTTCATCAACAGCGTTCGTGGCTCAGGTTCCCACTCAGGAAATCTGCAGGGTGATGACGTGGTCCTCCATCCACGCTTTTACCACACACTATGCAGTTACGCAACAGGCCAGAGATGATGCGGCCTGCGGACGAGCTGTGCTCCAATCAGTGGACGACTCCGACCCTGCCTCCTGAACTTGGATTTGTGAGTCTCCTTATTGGAATTGACATAGAATCATAGAATATCAGGGTTGGAAGAGACCTCAGGAGGTCATCTAGTCCAATCCCCTGCTCAAAGCAGGACCAATCCCCAACTAAATAATCCCAGCCAGGGCTTTGTCAAGCCGGGCCTTAAAAACCTCTAAGGAAGGAGATTCCACCACCTCCCTAGGTAATGCATTCCAGTGCTTCACCACCCTCCGAGTGAAAAAGTTTTTCCTAATATCCAACCTAGACGTCCCCCACTAGACCATTGCTACTTGTTCTGTCATCTGCCACCACTGAGAACAGCCGAGCTCCATCCTCTTTGGAACTCCCCTTCAGGTAGTTGAAGGCTGCTATCAAATCTCCCCTCACTCTCCTCTTCTGCAGACTAAATAACTCCAGTTTCCTTAGCCTCTCTTTGTAAGTCATGTGCCCCAGCCCCCTAATCATTTTCGTTGCCCTCCGCTGGACTCTCTTCAATTTGTCCACATCCCTTTTGTAGTGGGGGGACCAAAACTGGAGGCAAAACTCCAGATGTGGCCTCACCAGTGCTGAATAGAGGGGAATAATCACTTCCCTCGATCTGCTGGCAATGCACCTACTGATACAGCTCAATATGCTGTTGACTTTCTTGGCAACAAGGGCACACTGCTGACTCACATCCAGCTTCTTGTCCACTGTAATTCCCAGGTCCTTTTCTGCAGAACTGCTGCTTAGCCAATCGGTCCCCAGCCTGTAGCGGTGCATGGGATTCTTCCGTCCTAAGTGCAGGACTCTGCACTTGTCTGTGCTGAACCTCATCAGATTTCTTTTGGCCCAATCCTCCAATATGTCTAGGTCACTCTGGACCCTATCCCTACCCTCCAGCGTATCTACCTCTCCCCCCATCTTAGTGTCATCTGCGAACTTGCTGAGGGTGCAATTCATCCCATCATCCAGATCATTAATAAAGATGTTGAACAAAACCGGCCCCAGGACCAATCCCTGGGGCACTCCGCTTGATACTGGCTGCCAACTAGACATCGAGCTGTTGATCACTGCCTGTTGAGCCCAACAATCTAGCCAGCTTTCTATCCACCTTATCATAGAATCATAGAATATCAGGGTTGGAAAGGACCTCAGGAGGTCATCTAGTCCAACCCCCTGCTCAAAGCAGGACCAATCCCCAACTAAATCATCCCAACCAGGGCTTTGTCAAGCCTGACCTTAAAAACCTCTAAGGAAGGAGATTCCACCACCTGCCTAGGTAACACATTCCAGTGCTTCACCACCCTCCTAGTGAAAAAGTTTTTCCTAATATCCAATCTAAACCTCCCCCACTACAACTTGAGACCATTACTCCTTGTTCTATCATCTGGTACCACTGAGAACAGTCTAGATCCATCCTCTTTGGAACCCCCTTTCAGGTAGTTATATTCCATTCATCCAGTCCATACTTCTTTAACTTTCTGGCAAGAATACTGTGGGAGACTGTATCAAAAGTGTTGCTAAAGTCAAGATATATCTCATCCACCACTTTCCCCATATCCACAGAGCCAGTTATCTCATCATAGAAGGCAATCAGGTTGGACATGAACAAGCGCTTGAGAGTGAGTGGCAATAAAAAACGGGTACTCACTGTAGTAAGAGGAGGCCCTGAAACATAAATTCTTGTATCAGAGGCCCAGTCTGAGGCCTGAAGCCTGAACCATAGTACTTCCAGGCAGTGTTAAACAAAGCTGGGCTGTGAGCCAGAGGCAGGTCCCACTCACAGAAGTTGGCAAGAAAAGGTTGTTAGAAGCACGTGCACACACACATAAGTGCTAATGAGAGGAACTTGTGCCAAGATGGCATCAGAACGCTCCACAGACATAACAAGGAACAGGCAGGTGCATCTTAAACACAGGGTCAAAAAGACAACATGATGGATAGATTTGTTTGAACTATAATGAGTAATCTGTCCTGCCACTGTATAAAAGTAGGTTCAGGAGTGCATACCTTTGTCCAGCCTAGGGGGCAGTGGAGTGTCCTGCCACTGACTTAGCTGTATCCATTGCCAGGGAGCACAAATTCATAGTATGCCCTGTAGAGTCTATAGGGAACTATTACTGTGCTTTGTTTGACAATAAACCTGGCTCGGGTTCCGTCGTACCTTACAAGAATCTGTGGTTTTTGGGGGTGCTCTCGGGGTCTGCTGTATTAGCTATCTGTGCAGAGCTGGGGCAGCACACAGAGGGAACTCGCACGCAGCCGACTGTTATCATCATCGAACAAGACCAGAGCACCACACCGGTAGCTACTGACAACACTCACCTTCTTGTAACTTGTTCTTCGAGCTGTGTTGTTCATGTCCATTCCAATACCAACCCTCCTACTCCTCTGTCGGAGTAGTCGGCAAGAAGGAACTGAGGGGGTGTAGTGTCGGCCTCTATATTGGAGGCCGTGAAGGTGCGACTCCAGGGAGCGCCCAGGCCGACCCTATGGTTGCTGCTAGGGGAAAAATCTTCCAGCTATTGTGAATGTGCACGCACACACATCTGATTGGAATGGACATGAACAACACATCTCAAAGAACAACAGTTACGAGAAGGTGAGTAACCGTTTTTTTCCACCACTCTTGTTTCTAGTTAAATCTTTATTCTTTCTTAAATAAACCTTCTTTTGTTATAAGTGCTCACAAGTGCTATGTACTTTACAGGAGCTATGGTTTAAGGTAAAACTGGCAAACAGGGGCATGCTGTACCTTTGGGTGCAGAGGCTCTGGAAATTATGTGAGTAGCCTGTGTCAGGGTCTGGATATGAGAGGGAACGATTCAAAGCATATTTGCATATTGAGATTTCTCTCTGCCTGAGTCAGAGGAGGGATTTGAATCCATATCTCCTACCTCTCAGATGAGTGTATTAATCACCAGGTCATAGAGTCATTCCTTTTCTTTCTTTCTTTCTTTCTTTCTTTCTTTCTTTCTTTCTTTCTTTTCGACCCAATGAATATTTAAGTATTTATGCATAGCCTATAGCCTGGTGGCTGGATCACTCACCTGGGAGGGAGGAGAGCTGAGTTCAAGTCTCTGCCCTAAAGAATATCTAAGTATTTATATAAAGTGTATAAGCATCAGCAGGCATGAGGTGAGAACAGAATAACTTCTAGTCTGGTTGTTGGGATGCTCACCTAGAAGGCAGAGAGAGTTGAATTCAAGTTCCTGTTTCAGAGTGGGGATTCAAATGTGGATCTCCCAGATCCTATACAAATGCCCTAACACTAGACTAAAGTTTATAAGGGATGGACAGACACACACTTTCAATTTGCTGACAAATTCTGAAAATTTTTGAAAATGAGCCAAATATTCTAATTTTTTTTGGTTTGCTCGCTGAATCAAAAAATCAGTTGTTTGCCCTGGTCTATTTATAACTCATTTTAGCTAGGAGGCTGGATATCTTAGATGACTGCTAATGGGACTTTCTAGATCGTAGATCCCTGATTCAAATTTGGACTGGATCAATAGTGATGAAAAGTTGTTACCCTCTGATGTCTATTTAGTGGCCTGCTTATATGAATTAATATTGGTGGTTCTCAGTCCAGTTTCTTGTCCCCACATTACAAAAGCCATGATCAAAATTGGTACTGATTGGTCCCCTTGTTGGTAAGCTCAACACATCGGCCAAGAGTTCCACAGGGACTGAACTTTCCTTTCACCCTTAAATATTGTTCTTCCAGGGCAGGGTTGAGGCACACTTCTTGGGCAGCTTGCACTTTTGCTGCCTTGATTACTTGAGTCTGCCACCTTTTATAAGGAACAAATTCACTAAAAAATTAAAAACAAAACTCACCTCAACCCTGTGCATCTTTCTGTCTGTCTGTTTCTGTCTCTCTCTCTGCTGTAGCCTCCACAGTTTAAATTGGACCCACGACTGGCCCGTTTGTTGGGAATACACACTCAGACCCGATCAGCAATTATCCAGGCCCTCTGGCAGTACATCAAAACAAACAAACTGCAAGACTCCCATGATAAGGAATACATCAACTGTGACAAATACTTCCAGCAGGTAACTCCCTATTGATAGCAAGATCTCTTAAAAGTTTGGGACTAGCACCTGGCTGTTTCTTGAATGGGCAGGAGGTACTGAATAAAAGTTTCCTTTTATAATTCTCTGAATTTCTTCAGTTCCACATGGCTGTCAGCAGGCACTACCACCAATGAGACAAACACTCTTCGTATACCTTTATTTTGCAGTGTAGACAAAGCCCCCAGAGTCACATACCCACGTAGTTCTTCCTTCTACTTTGCAGTGCTGGAAGGAATTTTTCATGCTTTTCTGTATTCTGTATTAATTGCTTTGTACAGCTCTGACTCATGAATCAAAGCTTTTCTAATTACCATTTTATACCAGTCTTACAATATAACCTACTAATTCTGAATGGTTGATTATAGGGACAAAGTGAGTGAGGTAATGCTTTTTATTGGTCCAACTTCTGTTGATGAAAGGGACAAGTGTTCGATCTACACAGCACTTCTTCCGGTTGGTTATACACAGACTCCTCCAGTCTGGCAGAAGTGGAAGGACATGCCATATGTCTCTTGAAGGGCAATTTTCTCCTAGATTTGCAGTAACTTGTAAGATTTCACTTGTGATCTCTATGTAATGATTTGAACAGTTATCTCCTCAAGACCCATTTCTGCTATGACACCCATGTGAAATTAACCAACCAAGCCATGCATTAAAAAGAATCCTCACCCTTTTCTCTCCGTCACACCATGCAGTACTCTTGTTCAGGGAATGTCTTCACTGCCCACTGGATTGGCGGACAGCGATTGATCCAGCGAGGATCGATTTATTGCGTCTAGTCTAGATGCGATAAATCGACCCCCCGAGCGCTCTCCCGTCGACTCCTTGTACTCCAGTGCCGTGAGAGGCGCAGGCAGAGTCGAGGGGGGAGCAGCAGCAGTTGACTCACCGTGGTGAAGATGCCACGGTAAGTCGATCTCAGTACGTCAACTTCAGCTACGTTGCATAACTTAGATCAATTCCCCCCGCGCCCCCAGTGTAGACCAGGACTGAGTAATGTTGTCTTATGGGTGTTAACTCCAATTCCCCTGCCCTCCTTGTTTCTATCTATGTACATCACGTCTAACTTAGTTTGTAAGCACCTCAGGGAAAGATCATTTCATCTTTCAGTTATGGGAGAAATAAATTATGAATATTTTAATGGGCACAAGGTAATTAAAGCTTTATTCTTAGCTTCCTTTCTAACTCTCCATTTTGAGTTGCTCATCATTCTTTTTCCAGTTGAAGTGACTCAACCCAAAGAGGACTTTTTATTTTTTGAAAGTTTGAACAAAATTATTTCAGCTATTATTTAAAATTATTTGAACATGAAAGGCACATTTGTCTTTGTCCCACTATATCCCAATCAGAAATTTAATATTTCTGTAACCCAAAACCTTAAATGTTTAGACACTTTGAACTTACCCTTTTTGAGAGATAATGGGTAAAATTTCCAATAGCTCTTAAGTCTCATTTTTAAAAGTGACTTGAGTACTTGAAGCCTGAATCCCATTGAAACTCAGTGGGACTTCTTCCTAAGTACCTAGGTCACTTTTGAAAATTTTACCTCTTACTTTGATCTAAGGCTAAAGATAAATTTCTTAACTTGGTTCTTTATTTTTAAAGATCTGAGGACATAATTAGCATTTAAACTTTGACCTCTTTACACCACTCTTAAGATATAAAGGGACCTTTAAGTGAATAATTATATTCACTTGTAGGTTTACTTTTTTGCCCCCTCCAAGACCCCTTTATATTGCCAGAGCAGTATTCAGTGGCCTTAGTGTAAATGAGATGCAAACCCATGAGCCTGCACATTTGGGAGCTGGTTGCCTGCAAGGTAATGTTTTTTATCTGGCTTTCTGAGGCATTGTTTAAGAGAGCAGTAGTAGCATGTTCAGTGTAGCGACATTGTTAAGGAAAAAAGCTTAACCCATCAGTGCCCTTAATCTATCCAGGTTCTTGTATTGGCACCCATCATCTTAGTATGTAAGTGAGAGTAAGAATAACAACGTTGATCTATCTCAGTCTCCCTCCCTCCTTTTCTTGCTAGCAACAAGGGGATTTAAGGTTTGTTCTGAACTATGGTAACACAGTAGTGTTGGTTTGAGGAAGGTGTTATTGCAGGAAAGCATCGTGAATGAAGAGGTGGGATTGGCGGCCATTCTTATTTCATATGGCAGTGAGTTCCATAGTTTTGGTGTGGTTCCTGGGATGGTTCTGTCTCTTACAGTCATGAGTCTTGTTGAAAGCAGTGGTGTGAATGTGGGGTCATGATGAAAGAGGGGTGTCTCAGGGAGCCAGGGCCAGTCCCATGTACAGCTTTGAATATCAAGGTAGACACCTGGAATTGGACTCAGTGCAGAGAAAAGTGCTGTTGGGGGTGCTCTGTGCTGCTGAGAATGTCACTAAGCATCTGGGCTGCTGCATTCTGATTAGTTGAAACTTCCTAAAACCATAGGGCTTCATTCCTGGACATAGAGAATTGCAGTAGTTAAGCGGAGAAGTTACGAAAGGGTGGATCACAATGTGATAGAATGAGACAAATCATCTGGCCTGCTGCAGATGGAAGCTGATGTTTTTTGCCACAGTTATTTGGGTGGCTATTTGGGTATCTAGGTTCCATGCAGAGTCTGAGCGGATCCCAAGGCTACAGACCAGATTAACAATCCAGGGGAAGATACTTTTAGTGGGTGGGGTTGTTATGAAGGAAGAAAGTTCTTCAAAGCCCTTAATGTAAAAGTTCAGTTTGCTGAATAGCCACTGATTATTACAACTTCTAGAAGCTTTTAGTGTATGGGAGAAATGGTCCATGCTCCAAAGGGCACACAAGGTAGTTAAAAACAAGATTGAATAAGTGATTGTGAAAAATGATAGAAGAGAGGATGTGATGGAATCCAGTGATTTAATCAGGTAGTTTGCAAGGTGGCAACATGCATAAGTGGAATATTCCAAACCATATTCATTACTTTTTAAAGATCCTCTATTGTTTTCTGTTCTTAAATGGCCTTTGTCTGTTTTTTAAAGTTCTTAAACCTCTTGCTGTTTCTGGTTATTATAATATATAATAATGGATGGAAATGTTAATATACCCCCCTCCATGGGCATGTTGGGCAGCAGCTGAATATAGGGGCCCTTATGGTTCCACTTTCTGAGGAGGAAGAAGGCAGAATTCAGGGAGCTGTGAACTATGGCAGATTAAATTCAATGTAGATAAATGCAAAGTGATACAGATTGGAAACAATAATCTCAGCTGTATATACAAAATGGTGGGGTCTAAATTAGCTGTTACCACTCAAGAAAGAGATCTTGGCAGCAGCATCAATAGTTTCTGAAAACAATGTGAAGCAGCAGTCAAAAGAGCTAACTAAATGTTAGGAGCCATTAGGAAAGAGAGAGATAATAAAACAGAAAATATCATAATGCCTCTATATAAATCCATGGTACACCCACAAGTTGAATACTGTGTGTGGTTCTGGATACCTCAACTCCAGAATGATATATTATAATTGGAAAAGGTGCTGAGAAACAACAAAAATGATTAGGGGTATGGAACAGCTTCCATATGAGGAGAGATTAAAAAGATTAAGACTGTTCATCTTAGAAAAGAGACAACTAAGGGAGGGATATGACAGAGGTTTTTACAGTCATAAACGGTATGGAGAAAGTGAATAGGAAAGTATTATTTACCCTTTCATCTAACACAAGAGCTAGGGATCACCTGATGAAATTAATAGGCAGCAGATTTAAAACAGACAAAAGGTGCACGATACACAGTCAACCCATGGAACTCATTGCCAGGGGATGTTGTGAAGGCCAAAAATATAACTGGGTTAGGAAAAAGAATTAGATAAGTTCATAAAGAATAGGTCCGTCAATGGCTATTAGCCAAGATGGTCAGGGATGCAACCCCGTGCTCTTGGTGTCCCTAAATCTCCAACTGCCAGAAGCTGGGACTGGATGACAGGAAATGGATCACTTGAAATTGTCCTTGTGACCGGAGTCCCAGGGGAGCCAACTGTGGTCACTCAATTAGGGTGAACTGCAAAGAATGGGTCAGACAATCCCCAAAGCGGGTGGATATTCCAATACTTAGATTTACCAAGCCAGCACAAAACAGCTTCTACAATACCTTACTGGCTACCCAGAAGCCAGCAACACAGTTGCCTTAAAGTAACCCAGCCTCAGGCCTCCCCAAGATACCCAAGTCAAATATGATAAGGATTACTGAAAATCTTATTCATCATATAAAAAAGTTCTACCAATCCTAAAGGATCGGACTCATTACCTCCCAGGTTAATCACTTTTCCAGATCTTACCCAAATACGTGCTTACAGCCAATTCTTATTAAAGAAACTAAAATGTATTTAAAAAGAAAAGAGAGTATGGTTAAAAGATCAGTATACATACAGACTTGAGTACAATCTTAAGATTCAGATTCATGGCAGAGATGATGAGTTTTATAGATGCAAAGAGTTCTTTTCGAAATAGTTCATAGGTTATAGTCCAATGTTTATATCCAGGGCAGTCCAGTCAGGACTGGGATCTCAGTCCTTATGGCTTAGGCTTCCACTGTGTGAAGCCTCAAGCAGATCTGAGATAAAAAGGATTGGGACCCAAACGTCTTTATACAGTTTCAGGCCTTCTTGTGCAACTCGGAGTCCTTCAGCCAACAATAGGCACTCATGGGAACTTTGAAGTGGATCCATTTCCTAAGCATCGCCGGTAATTATCCACACAGATTAACATAAGGCAATTGCCTATTTTTCCACCATTCATAGATAATGTGCTGTACATTTCAAAGAGAGATGAATACAGTGATATCCTATGTTTACAATTCATTTAAATGTTAAGATGTCCTTTCGATCTCTGAATTAACAGAATACAGAATAGACAGGGGCTATTTGATTACATTCTTGGCCACTACCAATATATATGTAAATGCACAAAAACACAAACATTATTTCCCCATATGCCTTTAAGGGTTGAATTTGAGTAATTTATCCTGCAAGATGCTTAACCCTTTCTGTCATGTGTCACAGTCCTGTTCTGTCCATTCCCTCTGAAGCACTGTCCAAAGTTAGGATACTGGTTTAGATGGACCGTTGGTCTGACCCAATAATCAAAGGCTTTGGTGAAGGCCATGTCAAAGGCTTTCTGAAAGTCCAAGTACTCTATATCGACTGGATTTCACTATATGGACTATATCAGGGGTTCCCAAACTTGGTTCATGGCTTGTTCAGGGTAAGCCCTTGGCGGGCCGCGAGACACTTTGTTTACCTGAGCGTCCACAGGTATGGCCGCTTGCACCTCCCAGTGGCTGCGGTTCACTGTTCCCGGCCAATGGGAGCTGCAGGAAGTGGTGCAGGCTGGGCCACCACTTCCTGCTGCTTCCCACAGCTCCCATTGGCTGGGAATGGCGAACTGCGGCCACTGATAACATGAGTTATGAGGAGAGGCTGAGGGAACTGGGGATGTTTAGTTTACGGAAGAGAAGAATGAGTGGGGATTTGACAGCTGCTTTCAACTACCTGAAAGGGGGTTCCAAAGAGGATGGATCTAGACTGTTCTCAGTGGTAGCAGATGACAGAACAAGGAGTAATGGTCTCAAGTTGCAGTGGGGGAGATTTAGGTTGGATAGTAGGAAAAACTTTTTCACTCGGAGGGTGGTGAAACACTGGAATGCATTACCTAGGGAGGTGGTAGAATCTCCTTCCTTAGAAGTTTTTAAGGTCAGGCTTGACAAAGCCCTGGCTGGGATGATTTAATTAGGGATCGGTCCTGCTTTGAGCAGGGAGTTGGACTAGATGACCTCCTGAGGTCCCTTCCAACCCTGATATTCTATGATTTTATGATTCACTGGGAGCTGGAGCAGCCATACCTGCGGACGCTCAGGTAAATAAAGCATCTCACGGCCCACCAGGGGCTTACCCTGAACAAGCCGCGAACTAAGTTTGGGAATCCCTGAACTATATTGACATAGATTCTAAGGCCGGAAGGGACCACTCTGATCATTTAGTCTGACCTGCTACATAAGAATAAGAACATAAGAATGCCCATACTGGGTCAGACCAATGGTCTGTCTAGGCCACTGTTCTGTCTTCTGACAGTGGCCAATGCCATGTGTTTCAAAGAGAGTGAAAAGAACAGGGCAATTATCAAGTGATCCATCCCTTGTTGTCCAGTCGCACCATCTGGCAGTCAGAGGTTTAGGGCACCAAGAGCATGAAATTGCATCCCTGATCATCTTGACTAATTGCCATTAATGGACCTTTCCTCCATGAACTAATCTAATTATTTTTGAACCCCATTGCATAACACAGGCCATAGAACTTACCCTAAATAATTCCTGTTTGAACTATGCAGGGTCTTTTAGAAAAACATCTAATCTTTCATTAAAAAATTGCCAGTGATGGAGAATCTACCACAACCTTTGGTAAATTGTTCCAGTGATTAATTACCCCCACTGTTAAAAACGTACACCTTATTTCCAGCCTTAATTTGTCTAGTTTCAAGTTCCAGCTATTGGATCTTGTTATATCTTTGCTTGATTAATCAGCCCATTATCAAATATTTGTTCCATATGTAGGTAATTGTAGACTGATCTAGTCACACCTTAGCCTTCTAACATTATAATGAGCTGTTTGCTACGGCTGCTAGACTAAAGCGGGGATGCTGCCCACCCCATCAGCATCCAGCCAGACTGGTAAGTGACTTTGGAATTTATCAGGAAAGCAGTGTTAATATAACGAATGCCCGGGCGGGGGTGGGCAGAGCTAGAGATAAGCTTTCAGAATTACCTGACTTTTGAGCCCTTGATTTCTCACCTTCCTGTTCAATTGCAAGGTAGTTTTGTTTCCCAGGGATATTAACAAACCTTTCACCTTGTTTAGATCTTCGACTGTCCACGGCTAAAATTTTCTGAAATTCCTCAGAGACTCACTAACCTGCTGCTGCCTCCAGACCCCATAGTTATAAACCACATTATCAGGTAAGTGTGCCGGCCAGCCCAGCACTGCCTGGGTTTCCCACAACAAAGGAAGTATGAGCCTCCAACCAAACCAGTCCTCCATTTTCTGCCAAACCAGGACCCTGATAGATTATTTTTATGTGGGATACTTCCACAGATGCCATTACTTTAGTACCTCATGAACTTTCATGAATTTATCCTCATAACCCCCTCCCTTCCCTTAGGAAATGTTGTTATCCCCATGTTACAGATGGGAAGTTGAAGTACAGAAAGACTAAGTGTTTTGCCCAAAGTCAAAGAAGATGTGAGTAGTGGAGCAGGGAGTTGAATCTGTGTCTCACTAGTCCTCGGCTAGAACCCTAAACACCGGACGATCTGTTCTTTCTAAAAAGGTACCTTTCACTATCCCCTGCAACACATCCTGCTGGAATACCGAGCTTTCCCCAAAGCCAGCACTCCTGGGAAGAGACTGGAGTAGCTGGGAGCTCCCATCCTGCCCTGCTACCTACAGTGCCTCCTACTAGGAGATGTTGGGACCTGTAGCGTTTGTGAGTGCCACAGAAGAAGCTCTGTTATTCCCATTCCTTGCTAGTTAGGTCTGGAAGAAGTCTCAGCAGATTCTGCTAAAAACTTGGACCCAAGTGGGCCTAACACTTAGAGTGGAATTCAAGGTTCTGTTGTTATCTTCTCCATAGTGTTGACCCCAATGACCAGAAAAAGACGGCGTGTTATGACATTGACGTGGAAGTTGAAGATCCCTTAAAAGGACAGATGAGTAGCTTTCTCCTCTCAACAGCCAATCAGCAGGAGATCACAGCACTGGACAACAAGGTACTGGCACAAGAGTGAAGGATTTAAAGTATCGTGGAGCATGGTATATGTGAATACGCAGTACGAGGGGCATGGAATCACATGCTACACTCTGAGAATGCAGTCTGAGCTGGATACATTGTCACAGAGCATGCTCTATGGGAGTAGATATTAATAGATTTTTAAGGTCAGAAGGCACCATTAGATTATCTAGTTTGACATCCTATTTAACACGGGCCATAGAATTTCACCCAGTTACCTTTATATTGAGCCCAATAATGTGTGTTTAACTGAAAAATACCTTCTAGAAAGGCATCTAATCTTGATGTAAAGACATCAAGAGAGAGAAAATCCACCACTTCCCTTGCTGGTTTGTGCCAATAGTTAATCACTCTCCTTATGAAAAATTTGTGCCTTATTTCTAATTTGATTTTGTCTGGCATTAACTTCCAGCCATTCATTCTTATTCTGCTTTCTCCACTAGACTAAATAGCTCTTTACTACCTGGTATTGTCTTGCCATGAAGATACTCATATACGATAATCAAGTCACTTTTTGATCTTCTTTTTAATAAGATAAACAAATTGAGCTCCTTAAATCTCTCATGTAAAGCTTTCTTTTTTTCCAGTCCTCAAATAATTTTTGTGGCTCTTTTCTGTACCCTCTCCAAGTTTACAACATCTTTTTTAAAATGTGGATACCAGAACTGGATACAGTAATCACGTCCCTACTTCAAAAAAAGAAAAGGAGTTCTTGTGGCACCTTAGAGACTAACAAATTTATTTGAGCATAAGCTTTCGTGAGCTACAGCTCACTTCATCGGATGCATTCAGTGGAAAATACAGTGGGGAAATTTATATACATAGAGAACATGAAAGAATGGGTGTAACCATACACACCGTAAGGAGAGTGATCACTTAAGGTGAGCTATTACCAGCAGGAGAGCGGGGGGCAGGGGAGGAGGGGACCTTTTGTAGTGATAATCAAGGTGTGCCATTTCCAGCAGTTGACAAGAATGTCTGAGGAACAGTGCGGGGTTGGGGGGGGATAAACATGGGGAAATAGTTTTACTTTGTGTAATGACCCATCCACTCCCAGTCTCTATTCAAGCCTAAGTTAATTATATCCAGTTTGCAAATTAATTCCAATTCAGCAGTCTCTCGTTGGAGTCTGTTTCTGAAGCTTTTTTGTTGAAGAATTGCAACTTTTAGGTCTGTAATCGAGTGACCAAAGAGATTGAAGTGTTCTCCAACTGGTTTTTGAATATTATAATTCTTGACGTCTGATTTGTGTCCCACTGTTCCTCAGATGTTCTTGTCAACTGTTGGAAATGGCCCACCTTGATTATCACTACAAAAGATTTTTTCCTGCCCCCCCCCCCCCATTCTCCTGCTGGTAATAGCTCACCTTAAGTGATCACTCTCCTTACACTGTGTATGGTAACACCCATTCTTTCATGTTCTCTATGTATATAAATCTCCCAACTGTATTTTCCACTGAATGCATCCGATGAAGTGAGCTGTAGCTCATGAAAGCTTATGCTCAAATAAATTTGTTAGTCTCTAAGGTGCCACAAGTACTCCTTTTCTTTTTGCAAATACAGACTAGCACGGCTGCTACTCTGAAACCTGTCATTATACTGGTTTAGTTACAGCTGTACAACTTGAAAGGGTGAATGCAATTGAATCAGTGTAAAGGTGCTAATTCTCATAAACTATTCCAGTGTAATAAGCACCTTTATGCCAGGAAAACTGTGCCACACTAGGGTTTGTACCAATTTAGCTATTTCACTGTAAAATCACACCTCTAACCAAAATAGTTAAATTGGTAGAAAAACTATGTGTATACCTTCCACTTTCACTGAATGATTGTAACAGTTGGGGTGTTGAATGTTTAACAACAAAGTCCTTTCACAAAATATTTATTAGTCATTTCAGTTAAATAGGCGGTAACAAAGTAACCAAAAAGGGGTTTTAAACTATATGACTTAGGCCAGGTCTACACTGCAAGCTTTTGCCAGCATAGCAATGTTGGTTACGTCTGTGATTTTCTGTGACATTTTTGTCCTATCAGAAGTCCTAGTGTAGATACAGTTGTACTAGCATAAAAGTGCTTTTGCTGGCTTAGCTTATTTTGTCCAATGACTCAATATAAGCTATACCGGCAAAATAACTTTTTTGCATTTACATAGGAGAGTTTTACTGAAACTTTCAAGAATAGATTTGGCCTCTGAGTTTCCAGTCTGTAAAACAGGGATAGCAGCACTGCTGTACCTCCCAGGGGTGTTATGAGGATAACGACTCTGAAGACTGTAAAGCACTCAGATGCTACAGTGAGTGGGACTGTGTATCTGTGATTGATGGATGTGGAGGTTTTGGTTCATGATGAAACCACCCCAATACTTCCCACTGCAGAGCTCCTCTCCTTGCCTTTTCAGCTCACTCTTCCCTGCACTCTTCTGTAGCCTGAACAATTATTCCAATTATAAAATTATTTATTAGGGTGGAACATGCACATGGCACAAGTAGGTTCTTTTTCAGGCAGCTACTTTAGAATTAATTAAGAAGATGAAATCGGTGAAACACACAGAGATCCCTTATTAGCTTTAGTTAATTAGTTATTTACTGGAGGCAAATATAATTGAAATCATAGAATCATAGAACCATAGAATATCAGGGTTGGAAGGGACATCAGGAGGTCATCTAGTCCAACCCCCTGCTCACAGCAGGACCAATCGCCAACTAAATCATCCCAGCCAGGGCTTTGTCAAGCCTGACCTTAAAAACTTCTAAGGAAGGAGATTCCACCAGCTCCCTAGGTAACTCATTCCAGTGTTTCACCACCCTCCGAGTGAAAAAGTTTTTCCTAATATCCAACCTAAACCTCCCCCACTGCAACTTGAGACCATTACTCCTCGTTCTGTCATCAGCTACCACTGAGAACAGTCTAGATCCATCCTTTTTGGAACCCCCTTTCAGGTAGTTGAAAGTAGCTATCAAATCCCCGCTCATTCTTCTCTTCCGCAGACTAAACAATCTCAGTTCTCTTAGCCTCTCCTCATAACTCATGTGTTCCAGTCCCCTAATCATTTTTGTTGCCCTCCGCTAGACTCTTTACAATTTTTTCACATCCTTCTTGTAGTGTGGGGCCCAAAACTGGACAAGGTACTCCAGATGAGGTCTCACCAATGTCTAATAGAGGAGAACGATCACATCCCTCGATCTGCTGGCAATGCCCCTACGTATACATCCCAAAATGCCATTGGCCTTCTTGGCAACAAGGGCACACTGTTGACTCATATCCAGCTTCTCATCCACTGTAACCCCTGCCTAGCCATTCGGTCCCTAGTCTGTAGCGGTGCATGGGATTCTTCCATCCTAAGTGCAGGACTCTGCACTTGTCCTTGTTGAACCTCATCAGATTTCTTTTGGCCCTATCCTCTAATTTGTCTAGGGCCCTCTGTATCGTATCCCTACCCTCCAGCGTATCTACCTCTCCTCCCAGTTTAGTGTCATCTGCAAACTTGCCGAGGGTGCAATCCACGCCATCCTCCAGATCATTAATTAAGATATTGAACAAAACCGGCCCGAGGACCGACCCTTGGGGCACTCCACTTGATATCAGCTGCCAACTAGACATGGAGCCATTGATCACTACCAGTTGAGCCCGACAATCTAGCCAGCTTTCTATCCACTGTGACAAAGTTCCTCCTCTACCTTGGTGGGTCTTGCCTTGGAGTTTCACAGCAGCCCTCAGTTTGGCCATTTTCATGAACCCACAGTCCAGGTCAGCTCCTCCTGTGTCTGACCAGGACTTGGGAGGTTTGGGGGAAACCCGGTCCGCCCTCTACTCCGGGTTCCAGCCCAGGGCCCTGTGGTATGCAGCTATTTAGAGTGCCTCCTGGAACAGTTGTGCAACAGCTACAACTCCCTGGGCTACTTCCCCATGGCCTCCTCTCAACACCTTCTTTATCCTCACCATAGGACCTTCCTCTTGTAAGGCCCCTTAAGGCCCCTTGTAGCATGTAGTAGTTCAGAAAGTTTAGTGTCCTTTTTCTTTTGTAGAGAAGCAAAGTGTGTGTTGTAAATGGCTTGTCTAGTTTTAGTAAAATCCAGCCACGAGGAAGTTTGTGTGGAAGGTTGGTTTTTTATGAGAGTATCCATTTTTGAGAGCTCATTCTTAATCTTTCCCTGTTTGCTGTAGAGGATGTTGATCAGGTGATTCCGCAGTTTCTTTGAGAGCGTGTGGCAAATAAAACAGTCGGAGAACACTTCAGTCTCTCTGGTCACGCAATCACAGACATGAAGGTCGCTATCTTAAAACAAAAAAACTTCAAATCCAGACTCCAGCGAGAAACTGCTGAATTGGAATTCATTTGCAAATTGGATACTATTAATTTAGGCTTAAATAGAGACTGGGAGTGGCTAAGTCATTATGCAAGGTAGCCTATTTCCCCTTGTTTTTTCCTACCCCCCCCCCCAGATGTTCTGGTTTAACTTGGATTTAAACTTGGAGAGTGGTCAGTTTGGATGAGCTATTACCAGCAGGAGAGTGAGTTTGTGTGTGTATGGGGGTGGGGGAGTGGGGGAGGGTGTGAGAAAACCTGGATTTGTGCTGGAAATGGCCCACCTTGATTATCAGGCACATTGTAGGGAGAGTGGTCACTTTGGATGAGCTATTACCAGCAGGATAGTGAGTTTGTGTGTGTGGTTTTTGGGAGGGGAGTGAGGGGGTGAGAGAACCTGGATTTGTGCAGGAAATGGCCCAACTTGATTATCATGCACATTGTGTAAAGAGTTGTCACTTTGGATGGGCTATCACCAGCAGGAGAGTGAGTTTGTGTGGGGGGGTGGAGGGTGAGAAAATCTGGATTTGTGCTGGAAATGGCCCAACCTGATGATCACTTTAGATAAGCTATTACCAGCAGGACAGTGGGGTGGGAGGAGGTATTGTTTCATATTCTCTGTGTGTATATAAAGTCTGCTGCAGTTTCCACGGTATGCATCCGATGAAGTGAGCTGTAGCTCGCGAAAGCTCATGCTCAAATAAATTGGTTAGTCTCTAAGGTGCCACAAGTACTCCTTTTCTTTTTGCGAATACAGACTAACACAGCTGTTACTCTGAAACCTTTTAAAACCCAGGTGCCCTGATTAGCCTGCCTTAGTTGATTCTAGCAGCTTCTTGATTGGCTGCAGGTGTTCTAATCAGCCTGTCAGTCTTAATTGTCTCCAGAAGGTTCCTGATTGTTCTGGAACCTTCCCTGTTACCTTACCCAGGGAAAAGGGACCTACTTAGCCTGGGGCTAATATATCTGCCTTCTATCACTCTCCTGTAGCCATCTGGCCTGACCCTGTCACACCACCTTCTAGTACATTCATCCAGCCCATACTTCTTTAACTTGCTGGCAAGAATACTGTGGGAGACTGTGTCAAAAGCTTTGCTAAAGTCAAGGAACAACACTTCCACTGCTTTCCCCTCATCCATACAGCCAGTTATCTCATCATAGAAGGCAATTAGATTAGTCAGGCATGACTTGCCCTTGGTGAATCCATGCTGACTGTTCCTGATCACTTTCCTCTCCTCTAAGTGCTTCAGAATTGATTCCTTGAGGACCTGCTCCATGATTCTTCCAGGGACTGAGGTGAGGCTGACTGCTCGGTAGTTCCCCGGATCCTCCTTCTTCCCTTTTTTAAAAATGGGCACTACATTAGCCTTTTTCCAGTCGTCTGGGACCTTCCCCGATCGCCATGAGTTTTCAAAGATAATGGCCAATGGCTCTGCAATCACATCCGCCAACTCCTTTAGCACTCTTGGATGCAGCGCATCTGGCCCCATGGACTTGTGCTCGTCCAGCTTTTCTAAATAGTCCCGAACCACTTCTTTCTTCACAGAGGGCTGGTCACCTCCTCCCCATGCTGTGCTGCCCAGTGCAGTAGTCTGGGAGCTGACCTTGTTCGTGAAGACACAGGCAAAAAAAGTATTGAGTACATTAGCTTTTTCCACATCCTCTGTCACAAGGATGCCTCCCTCATTCAGTAAGGGGTCCACACTTTCCTTGACTTTCTTCTTGTTGCTAACATACCTGAAGAAACCCTTCTTGTTACTCTTAACATCTCTTGCTAGCTGCAACTCCAGGTGTGATTTGGCCTTCCTGATTTGGGCAACACAGCATGGGGAGTAGGTGGCCCGCCCTCTGTGGAGAAAGAAGTGGTTCAGGACTATTTAGAAAAGCTGGACGTGCACAAGTCCATGGGCCGGGTGTGCTGCATCCGAGAGTGCTAAAGGAGTTGGCGGATGTGATTGCAGAGCCATTGGCCATTATCTTTGAAAACTCATGGCGATCGGGGAAGGTCCCGGACAACTGGAAAAAGGCTAATGTAGTGCCCATTTTTAAAAAAGGGAAGAAGGAGGATCTGGGGAACTACCGACCAGTCAGCCTCACCTCAGTCCCTGGAAGAATCATGGAGCAGGTCCTCAAGGAATCAATTCTGAAGCACTTAGAGGAGAGGAAAGTGATCAGGAACAGTCAGCATGGATTCACCAAGGGCAAGTCATGCCTGACTAATCTAATTGCCTTCTATGATGAGATAACTGGCTGTATGGATGAGGGGAAAGCAGTGGATGTATTGTTTCTTGACTTTAGCAAAGCTTTTGACATGGTCTCCCACAGTATTCTTGTCAGCAAGTTAAAGAAGTATGGGCTGGATGAATGCACTATAAGGTGGGTAGACAGTTGGCTAGATTGTCGGGCTCAATGGGTAGTGATCAATGGCTCCATGTCTGGATGGCAGCCGGTATCAAGTGGAGTGCCCCAAGGGTTGGTCCTGGGGCCGGTTTTGTTCAATATCTTCATAAATGATCTGGAGGATGGTGTGGATTGCACTCTCAGCAAATTTGCGGATGATACTAAACTAGGAGGAGTGGTAGATACGGTGGCAGGTAGGGATAGGATACAGAGGGACCTAGACAAATTGGAGGATTGGGCCAAAAGAAATCTGATGAGGTTCAACAAGAATAAATGCAGGGTCCTGCATTTAGGACGGAAGAATCCAATGCACCGCTACAGACTAGGGACCAAATGGCTAGGCAGCAGTTCTGCAGAAAAGGACCTAGGGGTGACAGTGGACGAGAATCTGGGCAACAAAATTTTGGGCAACAAAAATTATTAGAGGCCTCGAACACATGACTTATGAGGAGAGGCTGAGGGAACTGGGATTGTTTAGTCTGCGGAAGTGAAGAATGAGGGGGGATTTGATAGCTGCTTTCAACTACCTGAGAGGTGGTTCCAAAGAGGATGGTTCTAGACTATGCTCAGTGGTAGAAGATGACAGGACAAGGAGTAATGGTCTCAAGTTGCAGTGGGGGAGGTTTAGGTTGGATATTAGGAAAAACTTTTTCACTCGGAGGGTGGTGAAACACTGGAATGCGTTACCTAGGCAGGTGGTAGAATCTCCTTCCTTAAAAGTTTTTAAGGTCAGGCTTGACAAAGCCGTGGCTGGGATGATTTAATTGGGGATTGGTCCTGCTTTGAGCAGGGGGTTGGACTAGATGACCTCCTGAGGTCCCTTCCAACCCTGATATTCTATGATTCTATGATTTAACCCCTGCATGCCCGAGCAATATTTTTATATTCTTCCGTGCTCATTTGTCCAATCTGCCAGTTCTTGTAAGCTTTTTTGTGTTTAAGATCCGCAAGGATTCCACTGTTAAGCGAAGCTGGTCGCCTGCCATATTTACTATTCTTTCTATATATCCAGATGATTTGTCCCTGTAACCTCAAGAAGGATTCTTTAAAATACAGCCAGCTCTCCTGGACTCCTTTCCCCCTCATGTTAATCTCCCAGGGGATCCTGCCCATCAGTTCCCTGAGGGAGTCAGTCTGCTTTTCTGAAGTCCAGGGTCCGTATTCTGCTGCTCTCTTTTCTTCCTTGTGTCAGGATCCTGAACTCGACCATTTCATGGTCACTGCCTCCCAGGTTCCCATCCACTCTTGCTTCCCCTACTAATTCTTCCCAGTTTGTGAGCAGCAGGTCAAGAAGAGCTCTTCCCCTAGTTGGTTCCTCCAGCACTTGCACCAGGAAATTTTCCCCTACCCTTTCCAAAAACTTTCTGGATTGTCTGTGCACCGCTGTATTGCTCTCCCAGCAGATATCCGGGTGATTGAAGTCTCCCATGACAACCATCGATCTAGTAACTTCCGTTAGTTGCTGGACGAAAGCCTCGTCCACCTCATCCCCCTGGTCCGGTGGTCTATAGCAGACTCCCACCACGACATCACCCTTGTTGCTCGCACTTCTAAACTTAATCCAGAGACTCTCAGGTTTTTCTGCAGTTTCATACCGGAGCTCTGAGCAGTCATACTGCTCTCTTACATACAATGCAACTCCCCCACCTTTTCTGCCCTGCCTGTCCTTCCTGAACAGTTTAGATCCATCCATGACAGTACTCCAGTCATGTGAGTTATCCCACCAAGTCTCTGTTATTCCAATCACATCATAATTCCTTGACTGTGCCAGGACTTCCAGTTCTCCCTGATTGTTTCCCAGGCTTCTTGCATTTGTGTATAGGCACTTGAGATAACTTGCTGTTTGTCCTGCTTTCTTAGTATGAGGCAGGAGCCCTCCCCTCTCGCACTCTCCTGCTCGTGCTTCCTCCCGGTATCCCACGTCCCCACTTACCTCAGGGCTTTGGTCTCCTTCCCCCGGTGAACCTAGTTTAACGCCCTCCTCACTAGGTTAGCCAGCCTGCTTGCGAAGATGCTCTTCCCTCTCTTCGTTAGGTGGAGCCCGTCTCTGCCTAGCACTCCTCCTTCTTGGAACACCATCCCATGGTCAAAGAATCCAAAGCCTTCTCTCCGACACCACCTGCATAGCCATTCATTGACTTCCACGATTTGACGGTCTCTACCCAGGCCTTTTCCTTCCACGGGGAGGATGGACGAGAACACCACTTGCCCCTCAAACTTCTTTATCCTTCTTCCTAGAGCCACGTAGTCTGCAGTGATCCGCTCAAGGTCATTTTTCTAGTTAGTTAGGTTGTTCATTGGCGACTTCTCTATCCTTCCCAGCCCGGGGACTGTGCCCTTTCAAGCCAGTTTTTAAAACTGTGTCTTGTGCCCTTGCTCCTTCTCAGTGAGCGACGAACATACCCACTACTTGTAGTGTCTGGGTGAAGCCTACATAGTTTCCCGCTGCTCCATTTGCTGCTCCTTTCCACCACGGACCCGAGCAACTTGTGAGCTTTGCCTCTGCAATTTCTTAATGGAGGAGGCACTGCGCCCACATGCACAGCTCCAATGGAACTACCAGAGCGACGCCCAACACTGATGGTGAGCACCTCACTGAGTCCTTCTAGTGCGACATCACCATTCACACCAAAGCCCCACCACGTGCACAAGAAGCACGGGCACAAAGGTGGCTCCCTGACAGGAACCACCTCAAAGGGCAGTGTTTCTTCCCCAGATCGGGATCGGTCGGGCGAGAAGTCATGCACTACAGCTGATGGTCCAGCCTCAACTTCAGCACTGTCCCCAAAGAGAACGCAGACAGAGCATCGCTCCAAATGCCACCTCGCACCATTGGCCCCATCTGTTCTGGCACCGGGACCCTCTACTTTGCTCCTGGCACCATCAATCCCGCCAAGACCCTCAGGCTCAGTGCATCTGGTCCTGTGCCCTCTGGGCCATTTATTGCCTCTCACACCATCGGCGGAACTTATGTTACCCTTTGTCAGTACTCCACCATGTTCCACACCACAACTGGACCTGGGGATTACAGGTTGATGAGAAGCTGGATATGAGTCAGCAGAGTGCCCTTGTTGCCAAGAAGGCTAGCCGCATATTGGGCTGTATTAGTAGGAGCATTACCAGCAGATCAAGGGAAGTGATTATTCCCCTCTATTTGGCACTGGTGTGGCCACACCTGGAGTATTGCATCCAGTTTTGGTCCCTCCCACTGGAGAAGGGATGTGGACAAATTGGAGATAGTCCAGCGGAGGGCAACGAAAATGAATTAGGGGGCTGGGGCACATGATTTACGAGGAGAGGCTCAGGGAGCTGGGGTTATTTAGTCTGCAGAAGAGAAGAGTGAGTGGGGATTTGATAGCAGCCTTCAACTACCTGAAGGGGGGTTCCAAAGGGTATGGAGCTAGGCTGTTCTCAGTGTTGGCAGATGACAGAACAAGACGCAATGGTCTCAAATTGCAGTGCGGGAGGTCTAGGTTGGATATTAGGAAACACTAGTTCACTAGGAGGGTGATGAAGCACTGAAATGGGTTAATTAAGGAGGTGGTGGAATCTCCATCCTTAGAGGTTTTCAAGGCCCGGCTTGACAAAGCCCTGGCTGCGATGATTTAGTTGGGGATTGGTCCTGCTTTGAGCAGGGGATTGGACTAGATGACCTCCTGAGGTCTCTTCCAACGCTAATATTCTATGATTCTATGAATCTCCCTAACATGGTGGGTTGCCCCTATTATAGGGTTGCCTGAGCCCTAAGTGCCCTCCTTCCATGTCCAAACTTAGCCTTCTCACCCACAAAAATGTTAGAGTACACTTAATCTATAGGCTGGTATGTTCGTGCATATTAATGACATATTCATAACTATTAGAGACCACTAGCTCATCTTCACCTCTGTTATTTCTGTTATAATCAGTTATTTCCATGTTTTTTGTGGTGTACCTGTTAAGTCTGAAACAGGACAGGAACTTGGGTGGCCTTACCTACCAACTTACTTTAACTTGCCTACTTATCTATGTGAAAGGTCACAAACATATATACTGTATGCTTTAGCTCATCAGCACCTGTCTAGGGTAAAGGTCTCGAACAGATGTATGTTAACTTGCCTTAGCTTAACATACAGAATGTTACCTGTAGGTTCCTTCCATTACAGCTAAAATACTCTAATACAAATTGGTAAACCTATTATAATAACAAATAATAAACTTAAATGATTAAACTCATAACAAAATATATATATGCAAGCAAGCAGGCTAGCTTTATAGGCTACAAGCCATACTTGCGTGACTGGCTGGTGCAGGGAAGATATTTTCATCAGTCCTCAGTCTGTGTGCTTCACGCTCTGTTCCAGAGCCTGGGTATGAAAGTCAATTGTGGAGAAAGTGAACTTGGCACCCCCCTATTTCTCCCCCAGTCCAGTGAATCAGATTTCTCAATGTGATCCTGGACTTCACAAGATCCATGCCCTACCTCTCCCAGGACAGCTTCAAGAATGTGCTGGCACCAGTTCTACAGTTAGAATCAAACCCAGATGCAGATGTGTAAGGATGTGTCTCACCACTCTTTGTCATGTGGCCTCCTGTGCCTTTGTGACAAATTCACCTCAATTGCATGCGAGGTTGATTGAGATAGGTTTACAAACTCACCAGATGTCATCTAGACATGCCTCTCTGTGTTCCCTCTACTCATGTCATACCTGAAATTATGGAAGGACCTCGCAAATACCTGCAGAGGGGTCTCCTTCCACCCCAGGACCTTCTTAATAGATGCTTCGCTTTTGGGTTGGGAAATGTGCATGGAAGACCTTGGTGTACAAGACCTATGGACTGCAATGAAAACAAAAATGCACATCAATCTTCTGGAGCTCAGAGCTATGTTCAAAGCATTCAAGTCCATTCTCCAATAAATCAAGGAATAGACAATCCAAATAATGACCGAAAACATGACCACCATAGTCTACATCAACAAGCAGGATGGCATGAGGTTTTTTCCCTCTCTCCCAGGAAACCATCAGACTGAAACTAGTGCAACAGCTGTACTGGGGCAGCCCGGCTTCCCCAGGGGGCAATTTAAAGGGCCTGGGGCTCCCAGCAGTTCTGCCACTACTCCAGGGCTCCGGGGGCTATATAAAGGACTGGAGCAATAGAAGCAGGGGAGCAGCAGGCTCTTTAAATAGCCCCCGGAACCCCGGGCTGCTGCTGCTACCACCCGGTGGGGGGCACTTACCTTACAGGGTGGGCTGGGGTTGGCTCTGACCCCCTCGGCACCATCCCTTCCGCCCTAGGCACCGCCCCTTCTGGGGGCCAGAGCTGGCCCCAGCATACCGGTAAGTCACTGGACTTATTTTCACCCCTGTATATCACATTGGTAGATGTGCAGATGAATGAGCCCCTGATGGTGTGGCTGATGTGGTTAGGTCCTATGATGATGTCCCTTGAATAGATATGCGGACAGAGTTGGCAACAGGGTTTGTTGCAGGGATTGGTTCCTGAGTTAGTTTTTTTGTTGTGTGGTGTGTAGTTGCTGGTGAGTATTTGCTTCAGGTTGGGGGGCTGTCTGTAAGTGAGGACTAGCCTGTCTCCAAAGGTCTGTGAGAGTGAGGGATCATCCTTCAGGATAGGTTGTAAATCCTTGATGATGTGCTGGAGAGGTTTTAGATGGGGGCTGTATGTGATGGCCAGTGGTGTTCTGTTATTTTCCTTGTTGGGCCTGTCCTGTAGTAGGTGACTTTTGGGTACCCTTCTGGCTCTGTCAATCTGTTTCTTCACTTCACCAGGTGGGTACTTTTTTCAGAGTAACAGCCGTGTTAGTCTGTATTCGCAAAAAGAAAAGGAGTACTTGTGGCACCTTAGAGACTAACCAATTTATTTGAGCATGAGCTTTTGTGAGCTACAGCTCACTTCATCGGATGCATACCGTGGAAACTGCAGCAGACTTTATATACACACAGAGAATATGAAACAATACCTCCTCCCACCCCACTGTCCTGCTGGTAATAGCTTATCTAAAGTGATCATCAGGTTGGGCCATTTCCAGCACAAATCCAGGTTTTCTCACCTTCCACCCCCCCACACAAATTCACTCTCCTGCTGGTGATAGCCCATCCAAAGTGACAACTCTTTACACAATGTGCATGATAATCAAGTTGGGGCATTTCCTGCACAAATCCAGGTTCTGTCACCCCCTCACCCCCCTCCCAAAAACCACACACACAAACTCACTATCCTGCTGGTAATAGCTCATCCAAAGTGACCACTCTCCCTACAATGTGCATGATAATCAAGGTGGGCCATTTCCAGCACAAATCCAGGTTTTCTCACACACACCCCACCCCCATACACACACAAACTCACTCTCCTGCTGGTAATAGCTCATCCAAACTGACCACTCTCCAAGTTTAAATCCAAGTTAAACCAGAACATCGTGGGGGGGGGGGGGTAGGAAAAAACAAGGGGAAATAGGCTACCTTGCATAATGACTTAGCCACTCCTAGTCTCTATTTAAGCCTAAATTAATAGTATCCAATTTGCAAATGAATTCCAATTCAGCAGTTTCTCGCTGGAGTCTGGATTTGAAGTTTTTTTGTTTTAAGATAGCGACCTTCATGTCTGTGATTGCATGAGTACTGTAGTTTTAAGAATGCTTGATAGAGATCCTGTAGGTGTTTGTCTCTGTCTGAGGGATTGGAGCAAATGTGATTGTATCTTAGAGCTTGGCTGTAGACAATGGATTGTGTGATGTGGTCTGGATGAAAGCTGGAGGCATGTAGGTAAGTATAGTTGTCAGTAGGTTTCCAGTATAGGGTGCTGTTTATGTGACCATCGCTTATTAGCACTGTAGTGACCAGGAAGTGGGCACTCTTGTGTGGACTGGTCCAGGCTGACGTTGATGGTGGGGTGGAAATTGTTGAAATCCTGGTGGAATTCCTCAAGGGCCTCCTTCCCCTGGGTCCATATGATGAAGATGTCATCAATGCAGCACAAGTTGAGTAGGGGTGCTAGGGGACGAGAGCTGAGGAAGCGTTGTTCTGAGTCAGCCATAAAAATGTTGGCATACTGTGGGGCTATGTGGGTACCCATAGCAGTGCCGCTGACTTGAAGGTATAAATTGTCCCCAAATGTGAAATAGTTGTGGGTGAGGACAAAGTCACAAAGTTCAGCCACCAGGTTTGCCGTGACATTATTGGGGATACTGTTCCTGACAGCTTGTAGTCCATCTTTGTGTGGAAAGTTGGTGTAGAGAGCTTCTCCATCCATGGTGGCCAGGATGCTGTTTTCAGGAACATCACCAATGGATTGTAGTTTCCTCAGGAAGTCAGTGGTGTCTCGAAGATAGCTGGGAGTGCTGGTAGCATAGGGCCTGAGGAGGGAGTCTACATAGCCAGACAATCCTGCTGTCAGGGTGCCAATGCCCGAGATGGTGGGGCGTCCAGGATTCCCAGGCTTATGGATCTTGGGTAGCAGATAGAATACCCCTGGTCGGGTCTCTAGGGGTGTGTCTGTGTAGATTTGTTCCTCTGCTTCTTCAGAGAGTTTCTTGAGTAGATGGTGTAGTTTCTTTTAGTAACCTTCAGTGGGATCAGAGAGTAATGGCCTGTAGAATGTGGTGTCAGAGAGTTGCCTAGCAGCCTCTCGTTCATATTTCGACCTATTCATGATGACTACAGCACCTCCTTTATCAGCCTTTTTGATTATAATGCCAGAGTTGCTTCTGAGGCTGTGGATGGCGTTGTGTTCTGCACAGCTGAGGTTATAGGGAAAGTGATGCTGCTTTTCCACAATTTCAGCCCGTGCTCATCGGTGAAAGCATTCTATGTAGAAGTCCAGTCTGTTGTTTCGACCTTCAGGAGGAGTCCACGCAGAATCCTTTTTGTAGCATTGGTAGGAAGGTTTCTGTCGGTTAGTGTGCTGTTCAGCAGTGTGGTGGAAATATTCCTTGAGTCAGAGACGGTGAAAGTAGGATTCTAGGTCGCTGCAGAACTGTATGATGTCAATGGGGGTGGTGGGGCAGAAGGAGAGGCCCCGAGATAGGACAGGCTCTTCTGCTGGGCTAAGAGTATAGCTGGATAGATTAACAATATTGTTGAGTGAGTTAAGGGTACCACTATTGTGGGCCCTTGTGCTTTAGTGTTTTCCTGCATCAGTGCCTATATTTGTTGCTTTGTTTTAATAGAGACAATTCTATTTACATATTTATATAGCATCTTTCATCCAGAAAGATCCCAAAATATCTTAACAGACTTGGCAAACTGGCTCACTGTCCACAGGGATCACTGAATCCTCCAGTGAAATAAGTTAGTTCTTGACAGTGCATGCTTCACACTATCCAACAGTTCAGGACAGGATGTGAAAAAGAATTCTGTATCTAGGTGAAGTGTAGGAGCAGTCAGGAAAGCAGAACATGGCCAAGACATCAGAGTTAACATGCTTATTCTGGGGAAAGATGCCTTGGGATTCTTAATAACTGTAATTTGTCAAAATGACAGTTCTGTGTTTCATATGAATTACAGATGGGCTAAAGAGGATAAACTCAGACACACTGTGGCTTGGGGACACGTAAATACAAGAATGTCCATATTATTTCTTCTACTTTTCAGATTCATGAGACAATTGAATCTATAAACCAGCTAAAGATACAACGTGATTTCATGCTGAGTTTCTCTAAAGATCCCAAAGGATACATTCAAGATCTTCTCCGATCCCAGAGCAGGGATCTCAAGGTGAGCAGGGCATTCTGGGAGGGAAGAGGAGTCAGTCAAGCATGGGCTTGAGCTGTGCAGTTTCAGATTCATAAATTCCAAGGACAGAAGGGACCATTGTGATCATCTAGTTTGGCTTCCCGTATAACACAGGCCATAGAACTTCCCCAAAATAATTCCTAGAGCAGATCTTTTAGAAAAATTGTAATGTGAGATAAGTGTTTGTAGCTCACAAAGGTTTCAACAAATATTTTTCATTGGTTCTGATCCATGTAGCTTTACTAAAAAGATTTGTGAAGTATTTTATTTGCTATTTTGAGCACCTGCGAGCATGGTAGGTGCTTTGCCATGCAAATCCCCCTTTATGACTCACCTTTGCCTTGATTTGTACAAAAAGCTGCCAGGTGATAATGACTAGTTAGAGGGCAAGTCTGACTACTGTTTATAATGAAAAATACTTCATTTATTTTGTCCACCTATTGTGTTTTCACCTTGGTCCAGGGACTGTCTTTTATTTCATGACCCAACACAATGAAGTTTTGATCCTTGACTGGGAACTCTAGGTTTTATTGCAGTACAATAATGAATAATAATGGTTCACAGAAACAAATAAAGACACTTTCCCTTCCCTTCAGAAGTCCTGAATGCAGATGTGTATTTGAGTTGTCTGCATGGAGTTGATAACTAAACTGCTATGATCAGACCCTGGACTTCAGGAAAGCAGACTTCGACTCCCTCAGGGAATGGATGGCCAGGATCCCCTGGGGGACTAACTTGAAGGGGAAAGGAGTCCAGGAGAGCTGGCTGTATTTCAAGGAATCCCTGTTGAGGTTACAGGGACAAACCATCCCAATGAGTCGAAAGAATAGTAAATATGGCAGGCGACCAGCTTGGCTTAATGGTGAAATCCTAGCGGATCTTAAACATAAAAAAGAAGCTTACAAGAAGTGGAAGGTTGGACATATGACCAGGGAAGAGTATAAAAATATTGCTCAGGCATGTAGGAATGATATCAGGAGGGCCAAATCGCACCTGGAGCTGCAGCTAGCCAGAGATGTCAAGAGTAACAAGAAGGGTTTCTTCAGGTATGTTGGCAACAAGAAGAAAGCCAAGGAATGTGTGGGCCCCTTACTGAATGAGGGAGGCAACCTAGTGACAGAGGATGTGGAAAAAGCTAATGTACTCAATGCTTTTTTTGCCTCTGTCTTCACTAACAAGGTCAGCTCCCAGACTGCTGCGCTGGGCATCACAAAATGGGGAAGAGATGGCCAGCCCTCTGTGGAGATAGAGGTGGTTAGGGACTATTTAGAAAAGCTGGACGTGCACAAGTCCATGGGGCCGGACGAGTTGCATCCGAGAGTGCTGAAGGAATTGGCGGCTGTGATTGCAGAGCCATTGGCCATTATCTTTGAAAACTCGTGGCGAACCGGGGAAGTCCCGGATGACTGGAAAAAGGCTAATGTAGTGCCAATCTTTAAAAAAGGGAAGAAGGAGGATCCTGGGAACTACAGGCCAGTCAGCCTCACCTCAGTCCCTGGAAAAATCATGGAGCAGGTCCTCAAAGAATCAATCCTGAAGCACTTGCATGAGAGGAAAGTGATCAGGAACAGCCAGCAGATGACAGAACGAGGAGTAATGGTCTCAAGTTGCAGTGGGGGAGGTTTAGATTGGATATTAGGAAAAACTTTTTCACTAAGAGGGTGGTGAAACACTGGAATGCGTTACCTAGAATCTCCTTCCTTAGAGGTTTTTAAGGTCAGGCTTGACAAAGCCCTGGCTGGGATGATTTAACTGGGAATTGGTCCTGCTTCAAGCAGGGGGTTGGACTAGATGACCTTCTGGGGTCCCTTCCAACCCTGATATTCTATGATGATTCTATAGGCTGAGAAAGTGCAGAATGGTGGTAGAATGTGCCTTTGGATGTTTAAAAGGGCACTGGTGCTGTTTGCTGAGTAGGTTAGACCTCAGCGAAAGCAATATTCCCATTGTTATTGGTGCTTGCTGTGTGCTCCATAATATCTGTGAGAATAAGGGGGAGACGTTCATGGTGAGGTGGGAAGATTGAGGCAAATCACCGGGTGGCCAATTTTGAACAGCCAGACACCAGGGCAATTAGAAGAGCACACCGAGGTGCGCTGCGCATCAGAGAGGCTTTCAAAAACAGTTTCATGACTGACCAGGCTACGGTGTGACAGTTTTGTGTGTTTGTCCTTGATGCAAAGCCACCCCCTGTGGTGAATGAACTGTAAGCCAGTCCCGCCCCCTTTGACCACAGCTGGCACAGGAAATAAAGTCCCTGTTGTTCTGAATCCATTCATTCATCTCCTCCTGTGTGTTCCGATCACGCTATCTGTATGCTTTCCTGGCTTTTGCCACCGAATGCCTCCATGCATTCAGCTGTGCCCTATCAGTGCGGGAGGACTGCACGAACTCTGAAAACATATCATCGCAAGTGTGTTTTTTTCACCTTCTGATCTGCTCAGGGTTGGAGTTGATACGGGGAGCATAGAAACATTTTCAGCTGAAGTGGGGGAGAAAAGGGAAAGTAGAATTTAAGAAAATGCATTTCTGAGAACAAAAGGGAGACTCTTTCACAGTGAATCAAGCAATTCACAGCAGACAACACATGTGTTTTAGGTACAAGGTTGCATTTTGCTTTTTATATTGAGCACCTGCCAGTATGGTGACACATCACACATGGCTGGGCAACAGAATTCTGTTTCCAGGCAGCCATGGTAAGCCAAAGGGTACGTGGGGTTGGCTTCTTCCGCTTTCATAACGTGTGGGAATGGTTTCAAACTGCAGCGCACCCTCCGTTCCCATAGCAACCAATGCCGGTTGGATTTGCCGTTTAAAAGGAGGGGCTGCAGTTTTGGGGTGGATGTGTAGCACACCCCTCCCCCCTGCATGGCTGTTCTCCAGGATGATCCCTTTTAGCCAAGTGCAAACAGCCCAGCATGACCGGGGTCTAATGTGCCAGGGATCACCAAGGAGGGCTTACTGTTCCCTTACAAAAAGTCCCCTGTTTCAACCAGGTGACCGTGAATGATATCACTCTCCTGAGGCTGACACAGAAAGATAAAGACCGAATGTTGCATGAACACGACCAAAACCCAGGACCATTCGTTGCCATGCTTTGTGCTGCAATGATTCCAGACTACATGCTATTGGCTTGGAATGGTAAAATGTCCTACCTCGGAGGACGAAATAAGGCAGCCCTCCCCAGAAACCTTCTGCAAAGACTTGCAGAGTACCTCCAGGAGAGCTTCATGGAGATGTCCCTAGAGGATTCCTACTACATCCCCAGACATATTAACAGATTTTTCCTATAGCTGTACTGGCTGCAAATGCATCCCAATTGTTCAGGGCAAATCAAACATTAAACACAATTGCTTTTAACACCTATAGTTTAGTTACAAATATGCACTCACCAGAGGTGCCTTCTCCGCCTTCAGGGTCTGGGAACAATATGCCCTGGGAGGTATTGGCTCCAGGATGATGAAACGATCCTGGGTGCTGGGGAGAACAGATTCTCCACTTACCTGCTATGCATTCTCCTTCTCCTCCTCTTCCTCATCCACAAAAACCTCCTCCGTGTTGTGTGAGGCTGCCACCTTGCAGGTGTCCACAGACAGTCATGGGGTAGTGGTAGGGTCTAGGTCTCCCCCTAGAATGGCATGCAGCTGATCATAGAAGCGGTATGTCTAGGGCTCTGACCCTGAGCTACTGTTTGCCTCCTTTGTCTTTTGCTAGGCTTGCCTGAGCTCCTTAATTTTCACGCGGCACTGCTGTGTGTCCCTGGTGTAGCCTCTGTCCACCATACCCTGTGTAATTTTGGTATATATATCAGCATTTCTTCTGGTGGATTGGAGTTCTGCCTGCAGAGATTCTTTTCCCCATACAGCAATCCGCTCCAGTGTCTCTCGTTCGCTCCATGCTGGAGCTCGTTTGCAATTCTGGGACTGCATGGTCACCTGTTCTGCTGAGCTTGCCACGCTGACCAAACAGGAAATGTTTCAGAGTAACAGCCATGTTAGTCTGTATCCGCAAAAAGAAAAGGAATACTTGTGGCACCTTAGAGACTCAAATAAATGCTCAAATAAATTTGTTAGTCTCTAAGGTGCCACAAGTACTCCTTTTCTTCAAACAGGAAATGAAATTCAAAAGTTCCCAGTGCTTTTCCTGTGTACCTGGCTAGTGTATCAGAGTTGAAAGTGCTGTCCAGAGCGGTCACATTGGAGCACTCTGGGATAGCTCCCGGAGGCCAATACCATCAAATTGCACAGTGCTGCGTCTACATTACCCCAAATTCGACCCAGGAAGGTTGATTTTAGCACTACTCCCCTCGTTGGGGAGGAGTACAGCAATCCATTTTAAGAGCCCTTTAGGTTGGCGGAACGGGGTTGGTTGTGTAGGCGCATTCCTTATAAAATCAACCTAACATGGCTAAATTAGACCTAACCTCATAGTGTAGACCAGGCCGTAGTTAAAACACCCTAATCCCCAGAGTAGAGAGTGCTAGGTTGATGGAAGAATTCTTTCATTGACCTAGCTAACACCTCTCAGGGAGGTGGATTACATACAGTGATGGAAGACCAACTCTCATCACTGTAGTAAGTGTCTACACTGAAACACTACAGTGGTGCAGCTGTGACACTAGTTTTTTAAGTCTGGACATAGCCTTATCCTTTGCTTCTCTGTGTTAACTTAAAGAACTTCCTGATGCTGTGTTCCAGGATGCAACTAGGAGTATCCCAGTTGACTAATAAACCCTAGTCTGTTTTTGAGAAGGCTGCATGGAGCTGCAGCAGATACTTGCTGAAGTGCATTGATCTCTGAAGAGGGTAAAAGTCTCTTAAAAGGAATGTGCTTTAGCCAGACTAGCTGGGCAAAGCTTAAGGTGAGAAGTGGGAGTGCTGGAGCCTGGCAGCACAGTCTAGGAGACATTGAGACCATGCAGTTTATCCTTATGGAAAAGTGTAAACCCTTGGGGGTTTTGCACACTGATGGGGTCCTCCCAGGTGACTATGTACAAGCCAGGGCATAGCATGGATTCTGTGCATTAGTGACAATATGCAATGCACTAAATGTCCCCTGCCTTGTTCTGTAACAACAGTTATATTTGCTCAGCTTTTCAAAGCAGTGCAGGGGATTTGGTCATTGCTTTTAATGACTTAAAGTCCCCTGCACTGCTTTGAAAATCTCAACCATTTTAAGATTTTTCTTTCCCCGTTAATTGTTCAAATCTTTTTATATTTTCTTGCAGATATTGAAAAAGTACCTCAAGTTTTTGGCCAATTTTGAGCCTTCAGTTTTCTCCCCTTTCCTAATTTATTAATTGACTGACTTTCTCCATAGCAGTTCTTTCCATGTTGGGAAATGGAGTGGGCTCAGGAGAGATATGGATATTGGATAAAGACAGCACTTTAGTAAGCATTTTTGGTTAAGATCCTGACAATTTAATGCTGGTGAGGAAGCCACGTAGACATTGCTGGGACACTTTGACTCCAGGTATGTTGGAGGGTTACATGCAGATTATAAGAAATGTGCTAAGGAATTGTTGCATCTTTGTCACAGGTGATGACTGATGTGGTTGGGAACCCTGAGGAGGAGCGTAGAGCTGAATTTTATCATGAGCCCTGGTCCCAGGAGGCTGTTAGCAGATATTTCTACTGCAAGGTAAGGAGGAAATGTAACTTAGCCTGCTTGTGGCATGCATGCTGGCTAACTGGGCATGGGCAGAGTGAATCCTCCTGCCTGCTGATTGATGATGTGTGAATCTGCAGAATTGTACAGACTTATAATTTTTATTCTTTCAGATCCAACAGCGCCGGCAGGAACTGGAACAGTCTCTGGGAGTGCGTAACACATAAACTTTATTTACAGTCTCCCATTGGCATCATGAACCTAGAGCCAGTGGACGTCTAAGTGTTACTTAGCTCACTGTTACACATGGACTTGCTTAATGACTGGACAAGAATGTGCCATCAGCAACACCAGTCACAACACCAGCTTTAGCGTGACCCCTGAAAATCCTGCTAATGTGAGTGTCTCAAACCATTCCAGGCCGGAGAGGGCGCAAGATTTCTATTCCCCATAGAGGTGTCCATATTAATAAGGATTAAATGTTCATCCATCTACTTGCATCATTGAGTTTTAGTAGAAAGTTCAGACACTACACAACAAACTTATTGGACTATACCATATATTCATGGGTCGGGGGGGGGGGATGCTAGATGTTACAGGAGACTGTGGATGTGGAGAAACAAAGGCAGTTCTCATTCTTCGTGGTTTCAGCTGTGATCTGAGAGTCTCCTATGACAACTTTCTGCACTGATAATTCCCTGAAAATGGACAAAATGTTCTACCAGCTGTGGAATCATTCAGTTACCCAAACACAGCTTCCATTCCAACTGGAACTGACCAAGGGGCTGCCCTCCCCCATGGGAGAGAGAGATTTCTGTCCATTAAGTGACAAAACATCTAAAAGGAAGAGGTACAGTCAGGCCATTCATTCTGCAAGACCTTGTCCCCTTGAGTGAAAGATGGAGTGAAGTCCGTTTCACCACACAAGCCAAGAACTCATCATGATGCTCAAATCTGCAATGCCGAGACGAATATAACTGCCTCTATGATAAGAAAACTGCCAGTGGTATCATTGGAGCCAGTAGTGGTGAGGTTGGAGCCAAAAGGAAGCATTCTGGGAAAGTGGAAATGACCTAGTGGTGCTTTGTGTTTATTACTGCTTTAGCTGCAGTTAGTATTACTGGAAGGCTACAATGTAAGGTATCTGATTTCATTACCTTTGTGCTGTGCTGGCTGTAACATAAGGAACAGTGCTCAAGAGATGTTTCCTCCTGATCACTGAAGTGCTGCAGAGTCCAAGATGTGCAACTTCATAGCATGTAAGAAAATTGCAGTGACTTCTCTTCTCTGACTCCATGGATGAACCCTATGTTTCAACCACAGATGTAGAACCTATACCAGAAAAAACTTTCAGCCCCTTTATTTAATCTGTAACTGTACTTCAGGATGCTGCTTGGTTACAAGCACTATCTGCCACAGTCAAGTTCCAGCAGTAGAGATTAAGAACTCCTAGAAAAAACAACTTCCTTCGAGAAGTATAGGAGATCCAGGCTATGAAAATTACAACCTATTAAACAGCCAAGAGGCAGGGAGTAGTGGCACATGCCCACTCCTTGAACCCTGAATCTATGTTGCACCCAAGTCAGTCTGTAATAATAACCCAACATGATTCCCAGCCCAAAAAGCAGTTGCCAAAGTTGAATGAATGACATATTGATGATTGATAAATCAAACTCCTCTTCTGGGATACTCCTACTTGCATCCTTTTCTTCACTCTCATGCAAGGAAAAATAAGTTCAGGTTTGTAGTGCACTGTTCTTCTCAACAATGTAGTTTGTTTTAATATTGCTATCTCCTCCTCTGTCATCTTTGCAGGTCTTCCCTGTTGGGGAATTGTCCTCTTCTGGCGTACTCCTGAGTTTCCTTTGTCCAATTCTGGAAGGGGACATCCATGTCTCTTCATTTAACCTCTCTGCTTTTGTATACCATAGTTTTCACTCTGACCTTTGTGTTCAGAGACCTGTTTGAGCATTTGAATTTGGATTGTGATGATGTACCAGTCAGTACTATCTTATAAATTCATTTGGTGTGAGACAGATCCCTGCTTTGTCCTGGATAGTGAGGCCTTTTATTGTAAATGGGGGAGCACACTCCTCAATGCTTGGGCTAAACCGTTTCAATGTTAAAACCACTCCAGTCCTGCAGTCTTAAGCTAAGGCTAGAGTGGGAATGTGAGGTTCCTGGGATGGGAAAGATATTCAGCTCTCATTTACTCCATTAACCTGACCACAGGCAAAACATTCTGAGGGGAAACAGAGTGAGTTATCTGCAACTGTGCTTCCATATTTATTAGGCTGCTGTATCAGTTGTGTGCATGCTATCCAGTGTGTAGGCTCTTTTCAGCACATGTTAAACAGAGCAGCTACATTTAGAGGATGGGTTCAGTCTCCAGTAGTAAGAAATACATAAATAATACTAGTTTGTTTGTGTGAGGAAAGGAAGAGCAGAGGCTGGGGCATAGGTATGCAGCACATAGAATCATAGAATAATAGAGTTGGAAGGGACCTCTGGAGGCCATCTAGTCCAACCCCCTGCCCAGAGCAGGACCAATCCCAACTAAATCATACCAGCCAGGGCTTTGTTAAGCCTGACCTTAAAAACTTCTAAGGAAGGGGATTCCACCACCTCCCTAGGTAACGCATTCCAGTGTTTCACCACCCTCCTAGTGAAAAAGTTTTTCCTAATATCTAACCTAAACCTCCCCCACTGCAACTTGAGACCATTACTCCTTGTTCTGTCATCTGCTATCACTGAAAATAGTCTAGATCCATCCTCTTTGGATCCACCTTTCAGGTAGTTAAAAGCAGCTATCAGATCCCCCCTCATTCTTCTCTTCCGTAGACCAAACAATCCCAGTTCATAGAATCATAGAATATCAGGGTTGGAAGGGACCTCAGGAGGTCATCTAGTCCAACCCCCTGCTCAAAGCAGGACCAATCCCCAATTAAATCATCCCAGCCAGGGCTTTTGTCAAGCCTGACCTTAAAAACTTCTAAGGAAGGAGATTCTACCACCTCCCTAGGTAACGCATTCCAGTGTTTCACCACCCTCCTAGTGAAAAAGTTTTTCCTAATATCTAACCTAAACCTCCCCCACTGCAACTTGAGACCATTACTCCTTGTCCTGTCATCTGCTATCACTGAGAATAGTCTAGATCCATCCTCTTTGGATCCACCTTTCAGGTAGTTAAAAGCAGCTATCAGATCCCCCCTCATTCTTCTCTTCTGCAGACTAAACAATCCCAGTTCCCTCAGCCTCTCCTCATAAGTCATGTGTTCCAGACCCCTAATCATTCTTGTTGCCCTCCGCTGGACTCTCTCCAATTTCTCCACATCCTTCTTGTAGTGTGGGGCCCAAAACTGGACACAGTACTCCAGATGAGGCCTCACCAATGTCGAATAGAGGGGGACGATGACGTCCCTCAATCTGCTCGCTATGCCCCTACTTATACATCCCAAAATGCCATTGGCCTTCTTGGCAACAAGGGCACACTGCTGACTCATATCCAGCTTCTCGTCCACTGTCACCCCTAATGTCACTGTCATTAAGGGGCCCACACTTTCCTTGGCTTTCTTCTTGTTGCCAACATACCTGAAGAAACCCTTCTTGTTACTCTTGACATCTCTCGCTAGCGCAGCTCCAGGTGCGATTTGGCCCTCCTGATTTCATTCCTACATGCCCGAGCAATATTTTTATACTCTTCCCTGGTCATATGTTCAACCTTCCACTTCTTGTAAGCTTCTTTTTTATGTTTAAGATCCACTAGGATTTCACCGTTAAACCAAGCTGGTCGCCTGCTATATTTACTATTCTTTTGACACATCGGGATAGTTTGTCCCTGTAACCTCAACAGGGATTCCTTGAAATACTGCCAGCTCTCCTGGACACCTTTCCCCTTCATGTTAGTCCCCCAGTGGATCCTACCCATCCGTTCCCTGAGGGAGTCGAAGTCTGCTTTCCTGAAGTCCAGGGTCCGTATCCTACTGCTTACCTTTCTTCCCTGTGTCAGGATCCTGAACTCAACCAACTCATGGTCACTGCCTCCCAGATTCCCATCCACTTTTGCTTCCCCCACTAATTCTTCCCAGTTTGTGAGCAGCAGGTCAAGAAAAGCTCCCCCCCAGTTGGCTCCTCTAGCACTTGCACCAGGAAATTGTCCCCTACGCTTTCCAAAAACTTCCTGGATTGTCTGTGCACCGCTGTATTGCTCTCCCAGCAGATATCAGGAAAATTAAAGTCACCCATGAGAACCAGGGCGTGCGATCTAGTAGCTTCTGCGAGCTGCCAGAAGAAAGCCTCGTCCACCTCATCCCCCTGGTCCGGTGGTCTATAGCAGACTCCCACTACTATATCACTCTTGTTGCTCACACTTCTAAACTTAATCCAGAGACACTCAGGTTTTTCTGCAGTTTTGTACCGGAGCTCTGAGCAGTCATACTGCTCCCTTACATACAGTGCTACTCCCTCACCTTTTCTGCCCTGCCTGTCCTTCCTGAACAGTTTATAACCATCCATGACAGTACTCCAGTCATGTGAGTTATCCCACCAAGTCTCTGTTATTCCAATCACGTCATAATTCTTTGACATCACCAGGACCTCCAGTTCTCCCTGCTTGTTTCCAAGGCTTTGTGCAATTGTATATAAGCACTTGAGATAACCTGCTGATCGCCCCTCATTCTCAGTATGAGGCAGGAGCCCTCCCCTCACAGACATTCCTGCCTGTACTTCCTCCCGGTATCCCACTTTCCCACTTACCACAGGGCTTTGGTCTCCTTCCCCCGGTGAACCTAGTTCCCTCAGCCTCTCCTCGTAAGTCATTTGTTCCAGTCCCCTAATCATTTTTGTTGCCCTTCGCTGGACTCTCTCCAATTTTTCCATATCCTTCTTGTAGTGTGGGGCCCAAAACTGGACACAGTACTCCAGATGAGGCCTCACCAATGTCGAATAGAGGGGAACGATCACGTCCCTCGATCTGCTGGCAGAGAACATGTGCCAGAGAACTTTAGAATCATAGAATCATAGAATCATAGAATATCAGGGTTGGAAGGGACCCCAGAAGGTCATCTAGTCCAACCCCCTGCTCAAAGCAGGACCAATTCCCAGTTAAATCATCCCAGCCAGGGCTTTGTGAAGCCTGACCTTAAAAACCTCTAAGGAAGGAGATTCTACCACCTCTCTAGGTAACGCATTCCAGTGTTTCACCACCCTCTTAGTGAAAAAGTTTTTCCTAATATCCAATCTAAACCTCCCCCACTGCAACTTGAGACCATTACTCCTCGTTCTGTCATCTGCTACCATTGAGAACAGTCTAGAGCCATCCTCTTTGGAACCCCCTTTCAGGTAGTTGAAAGCAGCTATCAAATCCCCCCTCATTCTTCTCTTCTGCAGGCTAAACAATCCCAGCTCCCTCAGCCTCTCCTCATAACTCATGTGTTCCAGTCCCCTAATCATTTTTGTTGCCCTTCGCTGGACTCTCTCCAATTTATCCACATCCTTCTTGAAGTGTGGGGCCCAAAACTGGACACAGTACTCCAGATGAGGCCTCACCAATGTCGAATAGAGGGGAACGATCACGTCCCTCGATCTGCTCGCTATGCCCCTACTTATACATCCCAAAATGCCATTGGCCTTCTTGGCAACAAGGGCACACTGCTGACTCATATCCAGCTTCTCGTCCACTGTCACCCCTAGGTCCTTTTCCGCAGAACTGCTGCCTAGCCATTCGGTCCCTAGTCTGTAGCTGTGCATTGGGTTCTTCCGTCCTAAGTGCAGGACCCTGCACTTATCCTTATTGAACCTCATCAGATTCCTTTTGGCCCAATCTTCCAATTGGTCTAGGTCCTTCTGTATCCTATCCCTCCCCTCCAGCGTATCTACCACTCCTCCCAGTTTAGTATCATCCGCAAATTTGCTGAGAGTGCAATCCACACCATCCTCCAGATCATTTATGAAGATATTGAATAAAACCGGCCCCAGGACCGACCCTTGGGGCACTCCACTTGATACCGGCTGCCAACTAGACATGGAGCCATTGATCACTACCCGTTGAGCCCGACAATTTAGCCAGCTTTCTACCCACCTTATAGTGCATTCATCCAGCCCATACTTCCTTAACTTGCTGACAAGAATACTATGGGAGACCGTGTCAAAAGCTTTGCTAAAGTCAAGAAACAATACATCCACTGCTTTCCCTTCATCCACAGAACCAGTAATCTCATCATAAAAGGCGATTAGATTAGTCAGGCATGACCTTCCCTTGGTGAATCCATGCTGGCTGTTCCTGATCACTTTCCTCTCATGCAAGTGCTTCAGGATTGATTCTTTGAGGACCTGCTCCATGATTTTTCCAGGGACTGAGGTGAGGCTGACTGGCCTGTAGTTCCCAGGATCTTCCTTCTTCCCTTTTTTAAAGATTGGCACTACATTAGCCTTTTTCCAGTCATCCGGGACTTCCCCGGTTCGCCACGAGTTTTCAAAGATAATGGCCAATGGCTCTGCAATCACAGCCGCCAATTCCTTCAGCACTCTCGGATGCAACTCGTCCGGCCCCATGGACTTGTGCACGTCCAGCTTTTCTAAATAGTCCCTAACCGCCTCTATCTCCACAGAGGGCTGGCCATCTCTTCCGCATTTTGTGATGCCCAGCGCAGCAGTCTGGGAGCTGACCTTGTTAGTGAAAACAGAGGCAAAAAAAGCATTGAGTACATTAGCTTTTTCCACATCCTCTGTCACTAGGTTGCCTCCCTCATTCAGTAAGGGGCCCACACATTCCTTGGCTTTCTTCTTGTTGCCAACATACCTGAAGAAACCCTTCTTGTTACTCTTGACATCTCTGGCTAGCTGCAGCTCCAGGTGCGATTTGGCCCTCCTGATAACATTCCTACATGCCCGAGCAATATTTTTATACTCTTCCCTGGTCATATGTCCGACCTTCCACTTCTTGTAAGCTTCTTTTTTATGTTTAAGATCCGCTAGGATTTCACCATTAAGCCAAGCTGGTCGCCTGCCATATTTACTATTCTTTTGACTCATCGGGATGGTTTGTCCCTGTAACCTCAACAGGGATTCCTTGAAATACAGCCAGCTCTCCTGGACTCCTTTCCCCTTCATGTTAGTCCCCCAGGGGATCCTGGCCATCCGTTCCCTGAGGGAGTCGAAGTCTGCTTTCCTGAAGTCCAGGGTCCGTATCCTGCTGCTTACCTTTCTTCCCTGCGTCAGGATCCTGAACTCAACCAACTCATGGTCACTGCCTCCCAGATTCCCATCCACTTTTGCTTCCCCCACTAATTCTACCCGGTTTGTGAGCAGCAGGTCAAGAAAAGCACCCCCCCTAGTTGGCTCCTCTAGCACTTGCGCCAGGAAATTGTCCCCTACGCTTTCCAAAAACTTCCTGGATTGTCTATGCACCGCTGTATTGCTCTCCCAGCAGATATCAGGAAAATTAAAGTCACCCATGAGAATCAGGGCATGCGATCTAGTAGCTTCCGTGAGCTGCCGGAAGAAAGCCTCATCCACCTCATCCCCCTGGTCCGGTGGTCTATAGCAGACTCCCACCACTACATCACTCTTGTTGCACACACTTCTAAACTTAATCCAGAGACACTCAGGTTTTTTTGCAGTTTCGTACCGGAGCTCTGAGCAGTCATACTGCTCCCTTACATACAGTGCTACTCCCCCACCTTTTCTGCCCTGCCTGTCCTTCCTGAACAGTTTATAACCATCCATGACAGTACTCCAGTCATATGAGTTATCCCACCAAGTCTCTGTTATTCCGATCACGTCATAGTTCCTTGACATCACCAGGACCTCCAGTTCTCCCTGCTTGTTTCCAAGGCTTTGTGCATTTGTATATAAGCACTTGAGATAACCTGTTGATCGCCCCTCATTGCCAGTATGAGGCAGGAGCCCTCCCCTCCCAGACATTCCTGCCTGTGCTTCCTCCCGGTATCCTGCTTTCCCACTTACCTCAGGGCTTTGGTCTCCTTCCCCCGGTGAACCTAGTTTAAAGCCCTCCTCACTAGGTTAGCCAGCCTGCTGGCAAAGATGCTCTTCCCTCTCTTCGTAAGATGGAGCCCGTCTCTGCCCAGCACTCCTCCTTCATGGAACACCATCCCATGGTCAAAGAAACCAAAGCCTTCTCTCCGACACCACCTGCGTAGCCATTCGTTGACTTCCACGATTTGACGCTCCCTACCTAGGCCTTTTCCTTCCACGGGGAGGATGGACGAGAACACCACTTGCGCCTCCAACTCCTTAATTCTTCTTCCTAGAGCCACATAGTCCGCAGTGATCCGCTCAAGGTCATTCTTGGCAGTATCATTGGTGCCCACGTGGAGAAGCAGGAAGGGGTAGCGATCCGAGGGCTTGATGAGTCTCGGCAGTCTCTCCGTCACATCACGAATCTTAGCCCCTGGCAAGCAGCAGACTTCTCGGTTTTCCCGGTCAGGGCGGCAGATAGATGACTCAGTCCCCCGGAGGAGAGAGTCCCCGACCACCACCACCCGCCTTCTCCTCTTGGGGGTGGTGGTCGTGGAACCCCCAACCTCAGGACAGCGCATCTCATGCCTTCCAACCAGCGGAGTCTCCTTCTGCTTTCTCGCCCCAGACATATCATCTGGTCCACTCTCCGCAACGATACCTGTGGAGAGAACATGAAAGCGGTTAGTTACCTGTGTCTGTGTTACTGGAACCCGGACATTCCGCTTACCTCTTCTGGAGGTCACATGTTGCCAAGCTTCTTCACTGGCCTCTTGGCTCCTCTGTGCAACCTGCTCTATATCTGTAGAGCTTTGTGCCCCTAGAAGCCTATCCTGAGTTTCGTCCAGGAAATCCTCAGTTTCCCGTATGCAACGCAGGGTTGTTATCTGTTGCTCCAGACCTTCAATCTTCAATCTTTAGATTAGGTAAATTTTCCCCTTCAGGTGCCTGATGGTCATGTGTTGAGATTCCAGCTGTGCTGCCTCCTCTGATAAGAGAAGATGGAGTGGTAACAGCCTGTCTTCCTTATACAAGTCTGACACAGTCCAGGATTTAATTGGACATTTCTATTGCCCCATGTCTGTACTTTCACGTCAGGTTATTCAGAATCTCCATTAGTGTTGTTGCTTCCAACTTACATATTTCTACCACTGCAGTATGTTACTGCCGTAGACTAACTAGGGATAACACTGAATATATCCAGCTAGAGGTTGTATTCTCAGAGTCTCCCCCAATGTAGTCCAGAATTATATTCCCCAATCATTATTCTTAGGAGTGGCTGACAGCTATCTCCCTTGGCTAAATTGAGTATGGGACTTTGATTTTTATCATTGTTTAGAAACAGTCCTGCACCTATTCTTTTACTGAGGAAGTAAAGAGAGAAACAGTCCCTTGTATTATGGCTGTACAGCCAGGAGGAGCCTGAGCCAGTACTGTAAGCAAGAAGGAAAATTGCATGTAGGGAGAAACAATACAGCAGGATTGGGTAGAATCCGAACAGCATTGTAATCATGGCAGAATTTGAACGATAAACTAAATTGAATTAACTTAATTAATGGATAGAAGATGTTAGGAAGGCTCTGGGAAAAGCTCTCAGCAGATGATGAAAGAGGCAAATCCTGCCTGGTGCATGAAAAAGGGCCTACATGGACTAAAAGATCCCTTCTGGCTATTCTGTTTTGATGCTGTAGGACAACACAAATCTATGCAGGGTGCAACAAAGGAATCTAGCATCTGTCAGAGAAAGGGGGTAGATAACAGCATATAGGTCCATATCTATATATATATGGTGTAAACTAGAACCTATAGCAGATGACTGGAAAAGGTTTAGTGCAGAATCCATGGTGTTCCAATGCATGGGGACAAGGAAGGTGCATCTTGGAGTTGAACTGTGAAATTGGCAGGTTTGTAACACTCTTTTAGTTATCCCTACTTTGCACAGTGGATAAGGATTCAGAGGCAGTGGTTCCTAGAAAGTACAGAATGAAAAGACCTATTTGGCCATCTAGGCAGTTCCCGCAAATGAGTGGTGGAATTCAGCAGTGGGAAGACATGGAGCAGAGAGCACTTGAAGTGCCATTAAATCATAGCACAGACTAATCAATGCAATACCATTTGGATATAGCACAGTCTATGTAATTCAGTCTGCTCACTGTGTGTATGCAAGTATAAATATATATGTGGAATAACCAAGTGAGACAGCCAGTCTGATAACTGCTGGGTAGGCTGGAAAATGGGTGTGCAGGGCACAGCCTAATAGTCTGTCATAAACCTTGTCTGAATTATGGACATTGTAGAAAAAATTTTCACCAGTACTAACACTGGTTCAGATGAAACTCATAGTATTGGCCATTCTAGTGCAGAAAGCACTCCAGCTGCCAAAACTGATTGTCGCACCATGTTTAGAATCGTGCCTTGCAGCATTGGATGGCACAGTCCTGGTGCAGCTTGTGAGTCACCTACAACAGAATGCCCTTGTTAATACTTGTGCAGTCAAGACTAGTCAGGTTTCTTTCTGTTAAGAGCTCTTCCACATGCAGTGAAAGCAGTTGAGGGCAAAGCAGACTGTTTTCTTGAAGAGTGTTTCCTCCTTTCTTGTAACTGCTCTGTTGTTCAGTGAGCTGCATCTGGTCCATCAGATCTTACCTTGTATGACAAACAGCTTTGCCAATCTTATTCAGGAATGGAACTCCATAACTTGTGTGTGTGTTTGTGTGTGTATGGGGGGGCACAGAGAGTGACAAGAGAAAGCGAGATTTCCTCTACTGTGTAGCCACCATATCTTTGTTGTATGATGCAGAGTGATTCGTAGAAAAGCTTTTAACAATAAATAATTTGTTCCTTTGTAACCTTTGCATTTGCATTACATCTCTCAACAAAGCAAGCTCCATAAGCCCACTGTGAAACAATTGCACAGTTGTTTGCGAATTTTTTTAACACACTACAAGCAGAAGATTTCTGCAACTTCTTGCTCCTTCTAGCAACTCAGAGGACTTCAGTATCTTCCTGAAGATTGTAAGCACAGCTCTGAGGTTTTTGGGGAGTGGGGGAGAGCAGGGGGTTACAGGGAAACTGAAGGTCCAAACTGTGACTCATATTTACATATGTCTACAATGGAAAATTGATAAGCCAGCTTTTCCTGCTGAGTCCCAGCCACCATCAGAAATGTCTATCCTCATTCATATAGGTTTCTTGCTGCCATTGGAAAAAGACTCAACACAGTGAATATTTATTTTCTGGAAACCGCCTCTTTAAAGGGATTGGGATAAGGTTGGGAACTGTCTCCATTGGGCATTTCTGGGAAGCATCTATCTTGCCATTTCTTGTCTAATTTATTTCAGTGGCAGCTTCAGGGTTGCATCACCTCCAGCTGTACCACAGAGAGCACCATATAAAAATCCTGAAGGACTGAGTAATCCCCCAAAAGCCTGAGTAT